>NW_022436961.1:28901737-28948465 GCF_009761245.1 Sapajus apella
CCTCCGCCTCCTGGGTTCAGGCAATTCTCCTGCCTCAGCCTCCTGAGTAGCTGGGATTACAGGCGCACGCCACCATGCCCAGCTAATTTTTTGTATTTTTAGTAGAGACAGGGTTTCACCATGTTGACCAGGATGGTCTCGATCTCTTGACCTCGTGATCCACCCGCCTCTGCCTCCCAAAGTGCTGGGATTACAGGCTTGAGCCACTGCGCCCGGCCTCCAAAATGTGTTTTCAAGAATGTTTGTTCAAAGGGAAGTTCCATAGGATAGTCCTGAAGTCAAATAAATGGAAAGGAATGAAGGCCCAGGTCCCCCCACACTCTCACCCTAGTAGTCACATGAGTATTTCTGACCGTTCCTGCAGTAAAGAAATTGTTACCGTTTAAGCTGGGCATGGTGGCACTTGCCTGTAGTCTCAGCTGTTTGGGAGGTGGAGGCAGGAGGATCCCTTGAGCCCCGGGAGTTTTGAGTCCAGCCTGGGCAACATAGCAAGACCCTCTGTTTCAAAAAAAAAAAAAAAAAAAAAAAAAAGGAAAAAAAAAGAAATGAGATTAAGTAAACCAAGTGTTACCAAGCTTATCTGACCTTAGACTTTCTTCTTCCTCTCTGCATACATTTTTCCCTTAAGAACTTAATAACCCTATTGGAGCACTTTGGCAGATGCTTTCCTGGCTCATGGAGTTGCAGATGTACAATTAGGCTTGGCTGAATATTTACACGGAATTCTAGAACTGAATGCATCTACCCTAGAATTCCAAAGAATTTTTGAAATTCAGGAAAGAAAATGTCAGGATTTTGGCCTTTGGTAGGTTGGCCAGTGTTGATCCCTTCACAGGAACACATTCCTAAAAGAACACTGGCTGTCATCAAGAGGAGGTACTTTATGTTGACAATTAGATCAGTCAGTTCTCTTTCAACAAAGGGAAGAATTTGGAAAGACAGTCTGACTCCTGTGAGAGACATTATAGCAGTTGAGTAAGACTTAATAAGGGAGCTGTCAGTAGGTATAGTTTAAACTTTCAAAAAGCCTTTTACATTGCCTTTTTAAAATGGAAGAGACAGTAATTTAAAAATTGATTACTTCAGGATTTAGGAAAATAGATTTTCTTCATGAATTAGAAGAAAAGTTTATGGTTACGAAACTTAAAAAGGCAGTTAACAAATGACTGTTACTGTGCTTGATCTTATTGAATGTTTTTATATGTGTTTATAGGGAATATATGCCATTTTCAAGCTTTTCCAAGATGAGGAAGCAAAGTCCCTAACAATAACTAGATATGTTCTAGGTGCTTGATTTCTTTTTTAAAATGTTTCTCTCTCTCTCTCTCTCTCTCCCTCTCCCTCTCTCTCTCTCTCCCTCTCTCTCTCTCTCTCTCTCTCTCTCTCTCTCTCTCTCTCTCTCTCTCTCTCTCTCTCTCTCTCTCTCTCATTCTCTCTCTCTCTCTCTCTCTCTCTTTCATTTGAGTCAGGATCTCAGGGTCTTGCCTTGTCACCCAGGATGGTGTGCAGTGGTGCAGTCATAGCTCACTGCAGACTTTGATTCCCGGCTCAAGCAGTTCTTCTGCCTCAGCCTCCCTAGTAGCTGGGACAACAGGCACACGTTGCCATGCCCAGTTAATTTTTAAATTTCTTTGTATAGACAAGCATCTCAATATCTTGTCCAGGCCAGTCTCAAACTCCTGGCCTCAAATGATCCTTGCACGTCAGCCTCCCAAAGTGTTGGAATTAAAGGCGTGAGTTACTACTTCCAGCTCTCTTTTAATGTTCTAAATCTAGTGAAAGCAGTGATATTATCCCCATGGACAAATAGAAAAAGTGAGGCTTTGTACTAATGACTTATCTCAGATCACAAAGCAATTCAGTGTTAGAGCCAGGACTGAAAGCAGGTCTGAGTCTGTGGCCCTTGTTCTTTCTACTAAAGTAAGTAAATGAATTCAGTTGATTACAGGAGAGTAAACAAAGCCATGAGGATGAACTGAAAAATGTCTGCTGAGTTATGGTATGGGAAGTCTAAGGTAGTGTGCACTTAGGAAAAAGATCATAAGACTTTTGGGATGATCATCCTTAAGGGTCTCAGTTCTGTATCAGAAAATAGACTGTAGATTGTTTCTTCACTTGATCTTAGCTTAGCCAAAAACTCTTGAGAAGCAATATAGATTATTTCTTGAAGATATTTTGCATTGTGTTTCTGGGACCAGAAATGCCAGCACAATGCTGGGTGTTATTGAAAAATAATCCAGACTGAAAATGTCGTCCTTTTCCTCTTTTGTAAAACTGTGATATATATCTGTTCATAAATCATGGTATACAGTTTATCCATATTTAGAGGACAAAGTGACCTTGAGGTGGACCAGAGAAGGAGAACTTAAATGATTAGAAAATAAAGAACTCCATGTGAGAGAACAGGCTAGAATGATCAGCATCTTCTTTGTTTTTGTTTTTTTGTTTTTTGATTTTGAGACAGTCTCTCTCTGTCACCCAGGCTGAAGGGCAGTGGCATGATTGTGGCTCACTGCAACCTTTGCCTCCCAGGTTCCAGCAGTTCTCCTGCCTCAGCTGCCCAAGTAGCTGGGATTACAGGTGTGCACCAAAACACCTGGCTAATTTTTGTATTTTTAGTAGAGATGGGGTTTTGCCATGTTGGCCAGCCTGGTCTCGAGCTCCCAACCTCAAGTGATCCATACTCCTTGGCCTCCCAAAGTGCTGGGATTACAGGTGTGAGCCACCATGCCCAGCCAGAATCTTCTTTGAATAGATGTAGATATAGAGAGAGGCTTATTGATTTTAAAAGCACAAAGCTTATATAATTAGATTAAGTGCATTTTTACCATATTCTGGAATTCCAGGAATTGGAAGGCAGTTTAAAACCTGAAAGTGACAAATTTAAAATTAATAGATGGAAGCACAGAGCAGTAGTAAAAGTGTTAGGATAAGTTGAGAAACTTATCTGGAGTTCTTTTTTGTTTTCTTTTCTTTTTAAAATACTTGTCCAAAGATAACTGTGCTTCACTCAACTGAGAAAATTCCATCCTCTTGAGAAAAAAAACTAGAGCGTAAAATCTTACTGCGTTTTCATTCTGTCAGAAATTATGAAATACTAACTTGTTAAATCTTTAAGCAGCTTTAAAGAGAGACCTGCAAGGTCAAAGCAGGAAACTAAACAGAAGTGACCTGCAATGTGTTGAGTGTAGTCAGTTACTATGTGCCCACCAGCGGAGCTGCAAGGAAATTGTAACAATTGATTGTTTTTGGTTTGGGATGAATTCAGTGTTACTCCAAAGAGCCAACTCATGATTCTGAGTAATCTCAGTAGCCAGTGGAAAGAGCTTAATCCTAAATGCTACATTGTGTCATTCTGTGGAATTTGCCAAGTTCAGCAGAACTAGATAAGAATGGTACTGACAAGAGCAGCAGACACACACAGGGGTTTTACTTTGCCCTGTCTGAAGCTCCTGTCCTAGGGTAGCTATTTCACAGAGAACTAGACCTGTCAAAGAAGTCACGTGAATATGCCAGACTCTGCATTTCTTAGCTGCCTACTGAAAAGAGTGACACCTCTGGTCAAAGAGTGAATCCTAGTCAAACAAAATAAAATGTCAGCATGCTTCTTAGTTTTGAGACCCTTGGGTTTGGGGTCATAGCATGACATTTCTTAAAACTGAATATGGCCAGGTGCCATGGCTCACACCTGTAATCCCAGCACTTTGGGAAGCCGAGGTGTGTGGATCACTTGAGGTCAGAAGTTTGAGACCAGCCTGGTCAACATGGTGAAACCACGTTTCTACTAAAAATATAAAAACTGGCCAGGTGTGGTGGTGGGCGCCTGTAATCCCAGCTACTCTGGAAGCTGAGGCAGGAGAATCAATCGCTTGAACCCAGGAGGCAGAGATTGCGGTGAGCCGAGATCACGCCACTGCACTCCAGCCTGAGACTCTGTCTCAAAAAAAAAAAAAAAAAAAAAAACCTGAATAAATAATACATTATCATTTTTATGACTTTTTCTTTCCTGTGGTTCTATTAAAATGAGAGCTTTTGGAAATTTTAATTGTTCTTGGTCTAAAACTTTAGGTTATCATTAGCAATTTTTAAAAATCACATTTTTCATTTTATTTGATATGACAAATGTTAAATTCTGACTTGACTTATTATAGATTATTCCAAAAACCTTTTGGCTAACATAGTTTCAAAACCTTGTAAAATGTTTGTATAGCAATTTGTCCTAAAAATACAGTCTCCTCCTGGAGAGTAATACCTCGTGGTTAACAGCAGGGCCTCTCAACACGTGTTTTTGGGTTTGAATACTGCCCCTGCTATGTATTGGGTGTGGAACCTTAGGCAAATTATTTAATCTATATCTCAGTCTCCTCATCTATAAAATGGGATTTTTAATAATTCCTATTTCTGTAGGTTGGTTGTTGCAAGGTGAAAGTTAATGCATGTGGCTGGTTACAGTGTCTCATATCTGTAATCCCAGCATTTTGAGAGCCTAAGGCAGGGAAGATCCCTTAGACCCAGGAGTTCAAGACCAGGCTGGGCAACATAGTGAAACACTATCTCTTTAAAAAATACAAAAATTAGCTGGTTGTGGTGACACACACCTGTCGTCCCAGTACTTGGGAGACTGAGTGGGAGGATTAATTGAGCCCAGGAGTTCGAGGTTGCAGTAAGCTATGATTGCACTCTGGCCTGGGTGACAGAGGAGACCCTGTCTTTAGAAAATATAATAAAACAAGTTAATGTATGTAACATGCTTGGAATAATATTTGTCACTTTAAGTGCTCAGGAAATACTATTGTTTGTTTCCTCATCACATCTCTCACTTATTTTTGTTTTACTTCACATCACTTTATTTTTGGCATATCCTTTTAGGTATATTTCCTTTTGTTTTTTTAAATTAAGAAATTCTGTTTTTTTGAGACAGAGTCTGTTGCCCAGGCTGGAGTATAGTGGCTGGGTCTCAGCTCACTGCAACCCCCACCCCAAAGGCTCAAGTGATTCTTCTGCCTCAGTCTCCCAAGTAGTTGGGATTAAACACAGCTAATTTTTGTATGTTTTTAGTAAAGATCGGGTTTCACCATGTTGGCCAGGCTGGTCTCCAGCTCCTCACCTCAAGTGATCTGCCCACTTCAGTCTCCCAAAGTGCTTGGATTACAGGTGTGAGCCACCGTGCCTGGCCTAGTTATGAAAATTTTAAGTGCATGTAAAAGAGAATAATACAATGGAACTCCATGTAAGTATTGCCCAGATTTAACTCTTATGGAGGTTTTTTATACCTCCCTTAGCATTACATCCCCAAATGCAGTCTTTTCCAGTTCCTGTGCTGTGCTTAGATACCACAACAGCGAAGCTCACTCAGGTTGTTCTAAAGATAGTACAGACTCTGATGTTAGATTATTTTTCATCATTATTTAGAAAAACAGCATGTTTCTTAGCTAAAATTGCTGATGCACAACCTTACGAGTTTAGTATATTTTCTGTCTAGATTTGTCTTTGTATTAGGAGGAATTGGTCTTCCTTTTTTTTTTTTAAGTTTGAATTCTTCTTTACAGTCAGAAGAAGAAGTTGTAGAAGGAGAGAAGGAAGTTGAGGCCTTGAAGAAAAGTGCAGACTGGGTGTCAGACTGGTCCAGTAGACCCGAAAACATTCCACCCAAGTGAGTTCTCACATATTTCTTGTCAGTGGACACAGCGGATCTGCACATACTTATAAGCGGTGGGCCTGGTAACCCCCACGATATTTTCAGCAAGTGACATCTGCCTCTGAATTTCTTTCTCAGGGAGTTCCACTTCAGACACCCTAAACGTTCTGTGTCTCTAAGCATGAGGAAAAGTGGAGCCATGAAGAAAGGGGGTATCTTCTCCGCAGAATTTCTGAAGGTGTTCATTCCGTCTCTCTTCCTTTCTCATGTTTTGGCTTTGGGGCTAGGGTAAGTACTGGTAAACTCCTGAAGTTTTTTCCATTCATTTTATCCTCATATTTTATTTTCAGATTAAAGAAATGTATGTGAAAGCAGTTTTTATTGCTTTACTTTCAATGTTTTAGTGCAAATAAGGTGAACTTAAGAATGATTAAAGTGGGTACACAGTTCTACAAATAAGCATTTTTAATAACAGTAGGGGTTTTTTGCTTATTTAAAAATAAGATGTTTGGCTGGGTGTGGTGGCTCGCGCCTATAATCCTAGCGCTTTGGGAGGCCAAGGCGGGTGCATCACCTGAGGTCAGGAGTTTGAGACCAGCCTGGCCAACATGGTGAAACCTCATCTCTACTAAAAATACAAAAATTAGCTGAGCATGGTGGTACACGCCTATAATCCCAGCTACTTGGGAGGTTGAGGCAGGAGAATTGCTTCAACCCAGGAGGCGGAAGTTGCAGTGAGCCAAGATCATGCCACTGCACTCCAGCATATGTGACAGAGCAAGACTGTGTCCCGGGGGGGAGGGGAGAAGAAAAGATGATGTTAATATTAATCCCCTAGGTGATCATTTTTAAGTGAACTCTTCTGTGATTGATTTTTCTTTTTGGGTTTTGTTGTTTAATATTTAATCTTGAGTAACTTATGAAGTAAACTAATCTTTAGCATATAAATTTTGTGACCGATAAAGTACTTTTTTTCATTTGGGAAAATACATGATTACATTGGATAGTTTTTTTAATGAAACTGGTAGGTTGATTGGGGCTATTTTTTTCCTCTTTTAACTTTGTAGTATTTTCATTTTGCTAAAATCAACCTCATGTTTACCTGTAATTCATAAGTTTTTCAGCCACATCTTTTAAATAAATTGCTTTTTTTCCTTGATTTAAACAATTGAGGAATTACATCTAAAAGATTTTAGAGGTTAAACAGTAGCTGTTAATTTTTTTTTTTTTTTTTTGAGCTGAAGTTTCGCTCTTGTTGCCCAGGCTGGAGTGCAGTGGCGTGATCATGGCTCATCACAACCTCCACCTCCCAGGTTCAAGTGATTCCTCTGCCTCAGCCTCCCAAGTAGCTGAGATTATAGGCATGCGCCACCACACCTGGCTAATTTTGTATTTTTAGTAGAGACAGAGTTTCTCCATGGTGGTCAGGCTGGTCTCGAACTCCCAGCCTCAGGTGATCTGCCTGCCTTTGCCTTCCAAAGTGCTGGGATTTGTGATTTTTTTCAAGACATATGTTATGCTCTAAGCATGCCCAATGGGTCATTTTCAGTATAAGGTATGCAGAAGGTGGGTCATCCTTTTTCTTCCCTTCAAGGAAGAAAATTGGAGAGAAAATCAATCTCTTATCAGAGAGAGATTCTCAGTCACGACCTCGGAAATGCACATACAGCTTTCCATACACCATTTTTGCCTCTCCCGGGTGCTTGATGTGCTTTTGTGAGGGCAAGGATAGTAAACACAAACAGCAACCTAGAAGGGCTTTGTGCGGAAGGGCAATGTTTGACCTTTACATGGTGGTTAATTTGGGGCAGGAGTAGGAGTTTCATATGTTGCTGCCTCTACAGCAGTTCATTGCCCATAGGTGGTTTGTTTCTGTACCTTGCCCTGTCTCTTTCAGTCATCTTCAGATTGTCTGTCTTGCTTTAAGTATAACTATTTCTATGGATGAATGTAGAAAGAGGGTTTAAAAAGTTGGTTGCTTTAATTGCACTGGAGGTGGAGCTAGTTACATATTTTCCTTAAGTTCCTTTCTAGTTTTGCTATTGAAGGGGCCAGATACTAGCTTGGCATGAAAAAGTACCATAAGGCCCCTAATCCTTAAGAGTTACTAGTAAGAGCTGTCTTTAAAGTACTAGCAGCTTTTAAGGGTTTTTTGTTTGTTTGTTTGTTTGGTTTTTTTTTTGGTCCTACATAGAGCACCAAAATAATTTCACATATTAGTATAGTTTTATGTCTGAAATGTCAGTAGAACCTTCTGTCCACCAAAGAGGGACACCTCTAAGGAGGTGGGCTACTTTATTTACTCTGTGGAGGGATCTGTTCTCTCGGGCTTTACTTTGTGTAATCACTACCCCTTGGCTGTCTAGTCCCGATTTAATGAGTAATCATCTAAAACCAGTTTGACTGGGCTTGTGATTGGTTTAAGAAAGTCAGTGGTGATTTCATGGTGTTTGGGGAGCGGTGCCCATAAACCTTTAGAGTCTTTTACAAAGACTGAAGAGTTTAGAGTTCAGCCTGTGGACAAGCTGGTGCAGAACTGTTGAAACAGGTGAAACATGATGCCTCTGCTTCCTTTCAGCATCTATATTGGAAAGCGACTGAGCACACCCTCTGCCAGCACCTACTGAGGGAAAGGAAAAGCCCCTGGAAATGCGTGTGACCTGTGAAGTGGTGTATTGTCACAGTAGCTTATTTGAAATTGAGACCATTGTAAGCATGACCCAGCCTACCACCCTGTTTTTACATATCCAATTCCAGTAACTCTCAAATCCAGTATTTTATTCAAACTCTGTTGAGGCATTTTACTAACCTTATACCCTTTTTGGCCTGTAGGACATTTTAGAATTTCCTAACAGAGTTTACTGTTGTTTAGAAATTTGCAAGGGCTTCTTTTCCGCAAATGGCCACCAGCAGAATATAATTTTGTCAACAATGCTATTATCTCTAATTAGTACCACCAGACTAGACCTGTATCATTCATGGTATAAATTTTACTCTTTCCACATAACTACCATTTCTCTCTTAAACTGAGATCAGGTTAGCAAATGATGTCAAAGAAGCTTTATTTTCTAGTTGGTTTTTTCCCTCAAGACAAAGACAAGCTTCCCTAAGCTTGAGTAGATAGTTATTAAAAAGAAAACAAACAAACAAAAAAAGCAAGACACAAGAAAAAAAAACATCCTGGGCAATAAAAAATTATTTTAAACCAGCTTTGGAGCCACTTTTTTGTCTAAGCCTCCTAATAGCGCCTTTTAATTTGTAGGAGGCAAGCTGTATAAATGATAGGTATGAAATAGAGTAAGAACTAAAATACATCAGCAGATTTTCATACTAGTATGTTGTAATGCTGTCTTTTCTATATGGTGTAGCATCTTTCTGATAAGGAACGTCTCAGGCCTAGAAATATATGAAATTGCTTTTTGAGATTTTTTTGTGTGTGTTTGGTATTTTTTACATTAATTAGCTGCATGTGAATTTTTCGTGACTTTAAATTTTTAAAAAAATTTTTATTTCTTTATTTTTTTCCTCTCTCTAAGAGGCTTTGGAATGAGTTCCAATTCTTGATGTTAATACAGGCTTCTTGTTTTAGGAAGCATCACCTATACTCTGAAGCCTTTAAACTCTGAAGAGAATTGTTTCAGAGTTATTCCAAGCACTTATGCAACTTGGAAAAGCAGACTTGGGTTGTGGGAACAGTTGACAGCGTTCTGAAAAGATGCCATTTGTTTCCTTCTGATCTCTCACTGATTCATGTTTACTGTACAGTCTTCCCAAGGTGATTCCTGCGACTGCAGGCACTGGTCATTTTCTCGTGTAACCGTCTTTTCAGTTATGGTAAGCTCTTCAAGTTCAGAACACTCAGCAGATTCCTTCAATGATATACTTGTTCGTTTGTTTCTAAAATGTGAAGCTTTAGGACCAAATTGTTAGAAAGCATCAGGATGACCAGTTATCTCGAGTAGATGTTCTTGGGTTTCAGAACATCTAGCATGACTCTGAAGGATACCACATGTTTTATATATAAATATTACTGTTTATGATACAGACATTGCTGTTGACATTTAGAGAACCATTGTTAATTTTAAAACTAGCAATCTGTAAAGTGCATCAGGTCAACTTGAATTAAAACACTATGACAGCCAGGTTTGCCAGTTTGCAGGAACTATCTAACTCTTCTCTCTCACATCAAGGTTTGTAAAATTGATGTGTTATAGTGGAAAATAACATACAAATTAAACAAGAAAATTTTTGTCTTTTTTCAAGAACATAGCTGGCTATCTTTAAGAAAGATAATATATCCTAAATAGTTTTCCAAGTAATTTTCTTTTTTCTTTCTAGCATTTGATGTCTAAATAATTTTGGACATCTTTTTATTAGACCATGTTTCTGTCTTACTCATAAACCTGGTCACACTTGGTTTGTCTTCTATAACCTATTTATTTCAAGTGTTCACATTTGAATTTCTCTGGGAAGACAGTAAATCTGATGGCCCACTGATTTTGGAAAAGCCTGAATAAAGTTGGAAAGGCCAGAAAGTTAGGAGAACTGAATAGCTAAACTGCTATAGTATGCAATTTGTATTACAGTTGGTATTACAGGAGGGAAAAGTAAAATTGAACTTTACATGAAAGTGACTTCTTACAGCGGGTGTGTTGTGCTCTTTCCAAGTTCAGTAGCAATTCTGTCAGTAGTGCCATTGAACCTGGGTATATTTATGATTTCTTTCAACGTTAAACATAGTGTGCCCTTTTTCTTAAAGTATCAGTGAAATTACAGAATATTACTTAAAACATGAATACGTCATCACGATAGCATTTATTATGAGAGCATGTAGTATGTATCTGTAGCCCTAACACACAGGATGAACATTTTTACTCCTACTCAGATTTGTGTTGACTGAAGACATTGTGGATTAGAAAGGAGAATTCAGCAATTAGCAGTTGAAATTGTGAGATTCATGTTTAAAAAGCTTTACACCTGTTTACAATTTGGGGACAAAAGGCAGGCTTCATTTTTCCTATGTTTGATGAAAACTGGCTTAAGCTATTCTGTAAATAGAATCAAGAGCAAAACTGCACAGACTTGCACATTGAAAAGTGCAACAAGTTCCCATGATTGCAGTAAAAATATTTACTATTCTGAAAAATGGGAATTGAAAACTTAGCCAGTCGGATGAGTTTTTACATGAACCCGTTGTGGAAACTGTTGGAATTAACTGAGCCAAAGTGATTATGCATCTTTCATCTATTTAGTTAGCACTTTGTATCGTTATATACAGTTTACAATACCTGTATAACTTGTAGCTATAAACATTTTGTGCCATTAAAGCTCTCACAAAACTTCTTCTGTCAGTATATCATTTTTCTGTCAGATGTGTTGCCTGGGAGTTTCGGGCAATGGGGCCTCCTTGCCTGCACACAGCCTTCCAGTCATCTGGTCCCCCGGCAGTGGAGTTCCTCACAGTGCTTGGGTGTGAACGGTGTTCCTGTGGGGACGGTCACCTCGTTGTGAGCATTCGTGAATGCCTCAGGACTGTAGCCTTCAGAGCATTGCCTCCAGGCAGTGGTAGGAGGGTGCTGACGCGGTGAGTGCTCAGGACGTGCAGGAGGAACGCGGAATGTGCCCTGATGGGCACGGCAGTGGGGACACCTGTGAAAGTGGATCCAGAAGAAACTGAACGTTCCACATGCCTGGAAAATAGGATGGATACGTAGAAGACTGAAAATGTAGGTTAGTACTGAACCTAGTCAGTGGGATACCTTTGGGGGTTTATTTCTTTTAAACAGGGAGATGATTTAAGATGTCTATTTTAGACAGGGCATCTGGTGAGGACCGAGTGCCGGAGAAGATCAATCAGTTCTCTAGGCGAGGAGCTAGATCATGCCCTGGGCTGTCACCCTGGGTTTGGTAAGGGTGGGCTTGGTAAAGGTGGGCCAGGATAGGAATGAGAAAGCGGAAGTAAGCAGGTCAGAAAGTGACTTAGGAGGAAGTCATGTGTATTCGTGTGTGTGTGTGTGTGTGTGTGTGTGTGTGTGTGTGACCTGAATACATGTATTGATGACATTAGTTAAAAGAGGACAGGAGAAGAAATGGGGTGATAGGAGCAAAGAGGGGGGATTTCAACTTTGAGAGCATTGAATAGGAAATGTCTGAGGGACTTCTGATTGCACACTTATTAGATAGAACTAGAACCCAGGGAAGGGTCTGGAGTGGAAGTCAAACACGATCACGGCCGTGCATTCTATGTTGATAGGATGTTTAAAGAATAGACCATGGGCGAAGAAGAAACATTAACAGTGAAGCCCACATTTGAAGGTTGAGCAGAAGAGCGACTCGGGGTGAATGATAGTATCACAGAACCCCCAAAAGTTGGAGGAGGTGACCAATCCTGACAGGTTTAGTGGTTGCATAAGGTGAATCGAGAAGCTTTGGAATATGGCAGTCGGATCAGTGCTGATCTTTACAAGAGCATATTCTGTAGGAGTGAAAGAAGGATCCTGGATAAGATTATGTGGGTCAATGAGAATAAAGAAGTGTTGGCTTTTCTGAATAAACTTGATGAAGAAAACAAAGGGGGCAATTTCTGAAGAGGAGACAGGATCATAGGATTGTTGGCTTAGGTTGGGAATAGAGAGAGGGGTCAATGTGTAAACCAAGGAGAGGGAGCAAAGGGAAATAGAGCTAGGAGGGAGCAGATGAATAATGGAGTAGTGGGACGTTTTCCCTCCCGGAGTGAGAAGGGAAGTACGTTAATCACTCAGATGCGAGAGTGAACCTTGGAAAGAGTTTACAAAACACAGACGTTGATGACAGAAAATGAAGATGTGAGAAGGGGTGAGGAGAGATCAGTTAGAAGTATAAAGTGAGGAAACCCCGTCTGGTGGCTCCGCTTTCTGTGTGTTTGAGAGGAGGCCAGTGGTTGATGCAGGAGGGGGAAGGAGCTGTTTCCCATCAGTATCTCCTCATCTGGGAGGAGATGGGAGCTAATGCTGAAATCCTCGAAGCCTTACAATGGCTCCAGCCTTCATTCCCCAGTGCAGCCAGAAGCACCAGGCAGGCGGACTGGGTTCTGTCGCTTCGCAGCCTGGGGGGTGTGGTGCTTTTGAGCTTCAGCTGTCTCATGTGTCAAGCTAAGGGGCTGCCCGAGGTGTTCTCTAAGGACCTTTTAATTCTACAGTTCCTATTAGTGAATTACAGTTCAGGGTAAAAAGCTGGATTAGGAATGGGTGAATGATCTGAATGATTGCCTGAGCCCAGGAATTCAAGACCAACCTGGGTAATATAGCAAGACTCCATCTCTTACAAAAATTAAAAATATTGGCCGGGCGCGGTGGCTCACGCCTGTAATCCCAGCACTTTGGGAGGCCGAGGCGGGTGGATCACGAGGTCAAGAGATCGAGACTATCCTGGTCAACACGGTGAAACCCCGTCTCTACTAAAACTACAAAAAATTAGCTGGGCATGGTGGCGCGTGCCTGTAATCTCAGCTACTCAGGAGGCTGAAGCAGGAGAATTGCCTGAACCCAAGAGGCGGAGGTTGCGGTGAGCTGAGATCGCGTCATTGCACTCCAGCCTGGGTAACGAGCGAAACTCCGTCTCAAAAAAAAAAAAAAAAAAATATTAACCAGGCATGGTACTGCACACCTGTAGTTCCAGCTATATGGAAGCTGATGGAGGGAGGATTGCTTGAGCCCAGGTCAAGGCTGCAGTGAGTTAGGATTGCACCACTGCCTTCCAGCCTGGGTGACAGAGCGACATCCTGTCTCAAAAAAATGGGAGCAAGGTGCAGTGACTCATGTTTGTAATTCTAGCACTTGGGGAGGCCAAGACAGGAGGATTGCTTGAGCTCAGGGGTTCCAAGACCAGCCCAGGCAACATGGCAAAACCCTGTCTCTACAAAAAATACAAAAAATTAGACATGGTGGCACGTGACTGTGATCCTAGGTACTCAGGAGGCTGAGGTGGGAGGATTACTTGAGCCCAGGAGGTTGAGGCTTATAGTGAGCTCTGACTGTGCCACTCCACTCCAGCCTGGGCAACAGTGAGATCCTCTCTTAAAAAAGAAAAAAAAAAAGGATGAATGAGGAATAGACACTATGTACATGTTGCAAATATTACTTTAGGTTTGGTAGTGGATCAAAAATGTGTATGTTTATTTTAAAAGTCTGTGTTTCTTGATAAAGACCAAGATAATGGTTCATTTATCAACAAAATGCAGATTGAAAAAAATCTAAATTCTGGGTTTAGGTGAGCTGAGATTCTACATCACAAATACTTGATCTTCAGGAAACCAGTGGACCCCATTTTTAATGTTTTTGCTTTTATGTATTTCAGCCCTTGAATGATTTCTTGTACCACTGTTTCCTGAGAGGTGTGAAGTTCAGAGCATTACCATATTTATAAACTAATTGTAAAATGTCATGAAAGCCAGAGGGGGAGGAAAGAGTTTTAAAGATTACCTCGTCCTTCACCTATTACTGTTTCTGACCTAGAATGGTAGCAATACAAACTTTAAGGTCATGAAATGAGCCAGTTTATAAATCAAATGAAGAGAAAATCAGTTCTTGCCAAAGACCCCATGTCTTAAGTTGGGAAAAGAGTTCGTCAGAAGTTAATGGACAATGGCAAGTCCTATAAATAACTGAAATAGTCCAAGGGTTTTGAATAAGCAGTAATTGATAGTTAAACTGTTCTTAGACTTTGAAATGCCAGTTTGAAGTTTGCCCCAGTGAAATGGGCTTGGAAACTTGGTGTGAGAGAAGAGGTACTACAGATCCTACCAGAAATTATTTGGTTGACACTCAGGAAAAGATACACCTCCTCTGGGATTTACGTCATTCTTAGAAATGCTCTGCAAAAACAGAAACTCGGTCTCAGTGAATTTTACCTCCGCTCCACTTATAGTGTCCTGTCCTCTCCTGCCACTCCTAGTAGAAGTAAGGAAAAATCATGGACATACTTGGTAAAGAAAGAAACAGTTTTTTGTTTTGTTTTGTTTTTTTTAGACAGTCTCGCTCTGTCACCCAGGCTGGAGTACAGTGGATTGATCTCAGCTCACTGTAACCTCTGCTTCCTGGGTTCGAGTGATTCTCCTGCCTCAGCCTCCCAAGTAGCAGGGATTACAGACACGTGCCACCACGGCCAGCTAATTTTTTGTATTTGTAGTAGAGATGGGGCTTCGCCATGTTAGGATAATCTCGACCTACCGACCTCGTGATCTGCCTGCCTCGGCCTCCCAAAGTGCTGGGATTACAAGCGTGAGCCACTGCGCCCAGCCAGAGACACAGTTTTTAATAAAAGCTCCAAAAGTGATTGATACACAGCCAAGATGAGGGTCACCGGTCCTCAGGTGTTTGAGAATGATGCCCACAACTGTAGTCAACTCTGATCTCCCCTGAACTCCAGACCCACGCGTCCAGCCAGCTACCTGTTGGACATGGCCATTCGAACGTTCACGGGCATTTCAAACTGTGTGCGTCAGAACTCCCCGCCTCTTGCTTCCTCTTTTCTTCCATGTACCCATCTTTTTATGGTGTCTGTGAATGGCGCAAGGTGCCTTCAATTGCCCAAACCAGAAACTTGCCAATTACCCTTTTTCTTTCCTTCTCCTTCCAGTCAGTCACCATGACCTGTGAATTCCACCTTTAAAATACCGCTCAGCCTCACCGACCTTTCCCACCTTGCACTACCTTATTCAGGCCCCAGAACCCTTGGTCGCCTCCCTCCCAGAGCTTCCTAGCTGAGTTCTGTGGCACTGTACTTTTCTGTCAGCAGCTACAGTCATTGTCCTAAAATACAAATCGTATCACGGTGTCATTTGAAATCCTTAAATGATTCCCCAGTGTCTTGGGGATCAAGTTCAAGTTCCCAAAGTGGCTGCCAGGCTTGTGGACCTCCAGCCTCATCTGACTGTGGCTGTCCCCGACTCTCACTCCACTGGAGTCAGCCTGACCTCATGCTCTTGGAACCCTGTTTCCCCTAAGTGCTGTTTTCCCTGCCAGGGATAGCCCTCCCCCACCTTCATTTTTCAGGGCTCAGCTTGGCAGTCACTTCCCCGGAGAAAACTTTGTTGACAGCTGCCCCACGTGCCTCCCCTACCTAGGCTAAGTGCCTCTCCTATGATCTCTCAGAACAACTGTCACTTCCCCCGTGGTGGCACCAGTCACCCTGGATGAGAATTGTCTTTGTCTGGCTCTTTTGTATCTTGAGGTCCTCTAGGTAAGTGCTGTGTCTTGCTCACTGTATCCCAGAATGGGCACCAGGCTTGTCGCATAAGGCATGCTAAAAATATCTATTGAAAATTAATGGCCATGCAGAGTGGCTCACGACTATAATCCCAGCACTTAGGGAGGCCAAGGTGGGAGGATTGCTTGAGGCCAGGAGTTTGAGGCCAGCCTGAGCAACATGGTGAGACCCCATCTCTACAAAAGGTAAAAAAGTTAGCTAGTCTCAGTGGCACATGCCTGTAATCCCAGGTATGGGAGGCTGAGGCAGGAGGATCACCTGAGCCTGCCTGCCCAGGTCAAGGTTGCAGTGAGCTATAGATTTCAGAGCATTTTGAATTTCAGATTTTCAGATTTCAGATGCTCAAATGGTAGGTATAATGCAAATATTAAAAAATCCAAAAAGATTGAAATCCAAAGCACTTTGGGTCCCAAGCAATATACTCATCCTATAATACAGGGCTGGCTGGCATGACATCAAACATGGAATGTTGATTAATTTTAGCCATATAGCATTGTCTACAGGCTGGGTTTGCCTTCAGTGACCTGAAATGAGATAGCCGGACATCTGAGAGGTTAGACTAAAATTTATCCTGCAGAGAAAGGTGTGGAGAGCCTGAGCTTTTAATCAGCGTTCCTGAGAAGTTCTCTCCACTGCCTGTTGAGGAAAGCGGCATCTGTTGAGAACTTCGTGCTGAGCTTCCACAGTGGCTATTAGTTACTAGCAGTCCTAGTAGATAACACATAGCTCCTGATGAAGGAACCTGGGCTCAGTGGTGTGAAATAATTCACCCCATCACAGCATTAGTAAATTAGAGGCAGGATGCCAATTCAAAGCAAAAGCACTTTTCCGAACAAGCATCTGAGGTTTCTTAATATTTTCCAAAACAGTACCTTAGTTATCAGTTTATATCATGAAAATCAGAGCTTCTAACCAAATCATTAACTACTGCAATAATTAGTAGTCTTAAAAATACTGGGGCAGGCGCAGTGGCTCATGCCTGTAATCCCAGAGCTTTGGGAGGCCGAGGCGGGTGGGTCACTTGAGGTCAAGAGTTCGAGACTAGCCTGGCCGATATGGTGAAACCTTGTCTCTAGTAAAAATACTAAAATCAGTCTGGCGTGGTGGTGCATGCCTGTGCTACTCAGGAATCTGAGGTAGGAGAATCACTTGAACCTGGGAGGCAGACGTTGCAGTGAACTGAGATCACGCCACTGCACTCCAGCGTAGGCAACAGAGCGAGACTCCATCTGAAAAAAAAAAAAAAAAAAAAAAAAAAGTTCTAATGGCAGATATGGGAAATAACAGAATGGAATCAAACACTAGATAGTGTTGTCAGCATGGCATATTTTGTTCTATGTGTATTTGACAATTCTGACAATCCTTGTGTGAAGATAGGTTTTGAGCTTTATCCATTTGGGCATCCCTAGGTTCAGCATTATGAATAAATCTGCAAAAGAAAAATTCCTATGCATTTCAGCCATTTCTAAAACTTAATTTTCATATCATCAGTGCTTTTTATGTGTGCTATAAATGTTTCTGACAATCCGTATTTTGGGGCTGTAAGTCAGAGAGATAATATATTGTGTGAAAAACTGTCACGATTACTGGTTTCTTAAGCATTGCTGTTTTCGACATGTGAATTAATAAATCATTGTTTTTTGTTTTTTGTTTTTTTTGAGATAGAGTCTTGCTCTGTCGCCAGGCACCAGGCTGGAGTGCAGTGGTGCAATCTTGGCTACTGCAATCTCCGCCTCCTGGGTTCAAGCAATTCTTCTGCCTCAGCCTCGCAAGTAGCTGGGACTACAGGCGCCCGCCACCACTCCCATCTAATTTTTGTATTTTTTAGTAGAAACGGGATTTCACCATGTTGGCCAGGATGTTCTCGATCTCTTGACCTCGTGATCCGTCCACCTTGGCCTCCCAAAGTGCTGGGATTACAGGCGTGAGCCACCGCCCCCGGCCAAATTCAGTGTTTTTAGTGAGAAGGAGAGGAGGGAAGAAGGAAATATGTAAATGTTCAGGAATCCCTTACCGTGGGACAAACCTTTAATTTTGAGCTCTTACATTCTTTAATCCTCACCATCCCCATTTGCGGTAGCAGCTGTTTCGGTTTCGCAGATGCGAAAATTCGTGTTCAACAAAGGAGCCAGGTCTCTGTTCTGCGTTCTTGCAGAGCAGCTTTTGACTGCCTTTGGGCTTGTGTCTGTAGCCTCCCCTCAAAGCGAACCAGCCTTCACTTAACACACTGTCCCCGGTTGCCAGGTCTTTTTGTTCTTTGGTGGATGTGGTTTTCTTTTTTATTAGGAAAACAAATCATGTATTAATGCAGTGAATGCGATCTTCAAGGCATTGCCAACATCAATTAATAGTGTTTTCTTTGGTTTCACATTTGTGATTTTTGCCATTTAAATGGAAGATGGATGTGAGTTTTAAAAATGGATGTAGGAATAAGGGATCTTCTTCAGTCCACGAAAGCACCTAGGACCCCTATGTTCCTTGCATTTTTTTAACCAGTAGATACTCATTATGTACCTACTGCATGCCAGAACTCCGCTGTGGTTTTTAGCCTGCTGTTCTGGTATAGCCTGACCCTGATGCACGTTAATGTCTATTAAAAACTTTATTACAAGCCAATGGAATCGTCGAGGGCTGGAGATTGAATGCACTGGAGGACAGAAACCCCAAGACACCAGGCACTGCATTTTCCACCTCGGGACCTCATTCTGCAGCTGCTGCTGCTGCCAGCACCAAAGGGCTTCTCCCCAGGAGTGTACCCTTGGAGCCTACCCCTCCTCCTTCTGCCTGAAGGAAGGAAGTGAGTTTCCCAACGCTTTCCTCCTGTGTTACTGGTTCTTGAGCCCACATCTCTCTGGATGTGCCTGATTGGGGGGTTGCTGGTGTCCTGCCTGCAAGAGAGGCTGGAAAAGTGAGTGGAGCTGGGGATGGTCCTTTGCCCTCCTGCCCTCCACCCCCACCAGGACTCATAAAGTGGTTGATTCTTCCTGCCTAGAAAGAAGTTCAGATGCTAGGTTGCCAAAAGGAAAGAAAAATGTCATCTGTGACTGGACCAAACATGGACATGGGACTTTCATTCTAGCAGGGAAAGTAAGCAGATCAATAACTACATATATTATTAGGTTAAGCGTTAAGGAGAGACAGAACTATGAGAACCTATAAAATGGAGACTTCGCTGAAGTAGCCTTTAAACCAAGCCCTGAAATCTGAGAAGCTGAGAGCTGCCAGGGGAAAGGGTGGAGAACAACTTCCTGAGAATAGGGAACAGCAAATGCTTTCAAAGTCAAAAAGAATGGGAGTCTTCCTGAAAGTCAGTCAGTGATGACACAGAGCTGGGAGAACTTGGAGAGAATTAGGAAGGGGTTTGGAGGCCACGCTGGCAATTATAGACTTTATTCAGAGGGTTTTGGGAAGCCATTAGAGAGTTTTAAATAGGGGAACCAACAGGCTTGGGATTTTAGATTTGCATTATTTAAAGATCACTGTTTTTTTCTTCTCTGTTTTTTAATTTGAGACACAGTCTTGCTCTGTCACCCAGGCTGGAGTGCAGTGGCGTGATCTTGACTCATTGTCATCTCTGCCTCCCAGGTTGAAGTGGTTCTACTCAGCCTCCCGAGTAGCTGGGATTACAGGCGTGCACCACCATGCCCGGCTAATTTTTGTATTTTTAGCAGAGCTGGGGTATCGCCATTTTGGCCATGCGGGTCTCAAACTCCTGACCTCAGGTGATCTGCCTGCCTCACTTGGCCTCCCAAAGTGCTGGGATTACAGGCATGAGCCACCACACCTGGCCACTCTTTTAGAGAAAAAACTTGAGAAAGAGAAGCATAGGTATGAGATGGCCAGTTAGGAAGAGCTTACAGTGGCTTAGAACTAAATTTGTCGTAGTGGTGGGGAAAAAGAAGATGGATTTGAGAAATATGCAGGAAGTACAGTCACTAAAATGGGATTCATTCGTGACACGTGTGTCGCCCCAAAGTGTCAGGACACAACTAACTTGCTTCGGAATTACAGTTGCATTTTTTGAGGGACAGCATCTGGTGGTCCAGTAGCAGGGTGGGAGTGGTGTGTCAGGCAGCCATGCGGAAGGAACATTGAATGCCCCATTGAATACAAGAGTAGGGAACTCAGAACAGAGACCTGCCTGAGACAGAGACCAGATTTAATCAGCAGCCAGTGGTAAGTGAAGCCACAGAATGGATAACGTGACCTAAGGGGAGAGAGAGAAAGGAAGGTCTAGGAAGAGCCCAGAGAACTCCAACGTTGAAAGATTTGCAGAGGAGAAGCTAAACGGAAGTTGAAAAGGCCAGGCAGCAAGAGGAAAACCAGTCCCTGAGAAGAACCTTTTTCACGAGCTGTGAAGCCTCTTGTTTCAAGATCAATGGAAAAGAGGGACTGCCTGGCATTGACTGATTTCATCAACATGGAAATCATTCATTTTAACAGCTGCCCTTTTGGAAGTTTGCTGGAGATGAAAGTTAGGAGAGGGTGTGCTGAGAGTGTGAAGAGGTAAAACAACAGGAAATGGCAGCCTTTTCTGCAGAATGTGGCCCTGAAGGGCAAGGGCGAGACAGGACAACAAGCAGAGGGAATAGCGGCTTGAGGAAGGATTTTTTTTTTTTAAGGTGGAACAGATTTGAGCATATTTAAATACTACAGGGAAGGCTGTATATTGGGGTCCTCTCAAGAAACAGAGCCAATAGGATGTGTGTGGATAGAGAAATTTATTATAAGGGCTTGGCTCATGTGGTTATGGAGGTTGGCAAGCCCAAAATCTGCAGGGTAGGCTGGCAGGTCGGAGACCCCGGGAAGAGCTGACGGTGCAGTTCCAACTGAAGGCCAACTGCTGCAGATTCCGTCTTGCTCCAGGGACCTCATTCTTTTATTCCAGTGAGGCCTTCAACTCACTGCATGAGGGCCACGCCACCGCTATTATGGAGGACAAGGGGCTTTACCAAAAGTCCACCAATTTAAATGTTAATCACAATCGCATCCAAAAACACTCTCGCGAAAGTGACCAAATGTTGACACTGTGGCCCAGCCAAGCTGACCAATATCACCAAGAGATGTGGTGGATACAAGGGAGGGCCGGAGGGGGAAGGGATTTGTTTCATTTTTGACACAGACACACCAATCCTCCAGAAGCTCCCTCTGTACCCTTCAGTTCCAAGGCCCTGATGGCTCCATAAGGAACAACGAACAGTGACCTGTTTCAGTGCCATCTAAACCAACAAAGATGGATTGTAACATGATTTTTAAAGCCATATTTGCAGCCACACCCAACACTTGCAGTTATGACCACCCCTGGTTTGTGAGTTTTGAGAACACACTGCCAAGAGAGCTAACTGTTCTTTATAATCAAGGGAGAGGAATTTGAGTGTCAGGTCAGGTTCCTGGGGGACCGGGAAGGAGACAGGGAGAGGAAGGAGGCAGCAGATACGCTCTTTCTGAAAAGGCTCTGGAATGTAAATCCCTCCTCTTTCTTCCAAACAAAATATCCTGTCGCAGAGACAGGGTGGATTATTTAGGGGGGCCCTCAAAGAGAGCTGAATTTCACAAGCAGATCAGACTTGTAACTTGCCGATAGCACATGGGAAAACTATTATTTTTCTCCACTTTTTATTTGCGTGTGTGTGTGTGTGTGTGTGTGTGTGTGAGAAACAGGTTTCACTATCTTTGCCAGGCTGATCTCGAACTTCTGAGCTTAGGCAGTCCTCCTGCCTTGGCCTCCCAAAGTGCGAGGATTACAGGTATGAGCCACTGCACCAGGCCTCATATTTTAAAATTTAATTTACATAAATAAAAACTGTTTTCAGCGGACTGTTCTGCAGATTTTGACAGGTAGGTACAATTACCTAATCACCACCACAATCAAGATACAGAATAGTTCCATGCCTCGAAAATTCTCACATCTTCCTTTTATTTTATTTTTTTATTTTTTAATTGACAATAATGATACATATTCATGGGATACATGGTGATATTTTGAAACATTTAATGTATCGTTATTTTATCAGGGTAATTACCATATCCATCATCTCAAACATCTGTCATTTATGTTTCTTTTGAGACGGAGTCTCACTTTGTTGCCTAGGCTGACTGCAGTGGCGCAATCTCAGCTCACTGCAGCCTCCGCTCCCCAGGTTCAAGTGATTTTCCTGACTCAGCCTTCCAAGTAGCTGGGATTATAGGTGCCTGCCACTGCGTCCAGCTAATTTTTGTATTTTAGTAGAAACGGTTTCACCATCTTGGCCAGGCTAGTCTTGAACTCCTGACCTTGTGATCTACCCACCTCAGCGTCCCAAAGTGCAGGGATTACAGGTGTGAGCCACTGTGCCTGGCCAACATCTCTCATTTCTTTGTGTTGGGAACTTTCAGTATCCTCCTTCTGGCTACTTGAAACTATATGTTACTGTTAACTATAGTCATCCACCATGCTATAGAACACTAGAACTTACCCTTTCATCTAGCTGTAATTCTGCATCCTATCCACCCCCCTTCCCCCACCCTTCCCATCCTCTAATTGTCCTCTGTTCTACTTTCCGTACATCCTCATTTAAAAAAGCAAAAGACTGATTGGAGACCTGAAAGCATCCTTAGTCAGTGGTAGCTTTGGATACTCACAGCAGTTACCTGACAAAATTGTTTAAAAAGGGGCGGGGTAGACAAACAACATATATTTAGTAATGACACCTGCAGTGTGGCATCGTATTTGCACATGCTAGGTGTATGCAGTTGTAAATGCCTTCAGCATTCATTTTACTGGCTGAGGATGGTGACTCATGTCTGTAATCCCAACACGTTAGGAGGCCAAAGCAGGAGGACTGCTTAAGGCCAGGAATTAAAGATCAGCCTGGGCAACTCAGCAAGACTCTGTCTCTACAAGAAAAAAAAAAAAAACCCAGGTGTGGTGGAGTGCACCTGTAGTCCCAGCTACTCTGGAGGTTAAGATGGGAGGATCACTTGAGCCCAGGAGTTAGATGCTGTAGTGAGCTGTGATCGCACCACTGCACTCCAGCCTGAGTGACAGAGCAAGACCCCGTCTCTTAAAAAAAAAATCACTTTACAAGCAATATTTATTGGTTGAAACAGTGGCGTAAGCAGCTCTCTCCAGCGTGCTCTAAGCAAAAGCAAAACAAAAATTTTTTTAATTTTTTTAAGTTGGGGAAAGTCATAGTCACACTCAGAACAGGATAAACATCTTCATGTTTATGAACATAGAACTATGGGTCGAAGTGAATGTGACGGCAGTGGACTTCTGTGCTCCTGTAGGACAGCCAGTGGTGCAGCTGGAAAGTCAGGGCCCTCAGGAGGTGGGTGCAGAGTTAGAGAATGTTGATTCAGCCCTGCCACCTGCCTGGAGCCTCCAGGCCTGGGCGAGCACGTGGGCCACAAACGGTGTGTCTGGCTTCTTCCACGTGACACCGTGGTTGTGAAGCCCACCCACACTGCAACACGCTGTCAGTTCCAACAGGCTATCAGTTCTTCATTTCTTTTTATGGCAGTAGAATGCTCCAGCGTATGGATATACGCTCTCCAGACTTTTTACAATGAAATATTTAAGACACATAAAAAGATCCACGAAATAATAGAATGAATAGCATGGAAGGAGTCCACAGCTTAGGGAGTAAAGCCTATTTGTCAATTACTCTATGCCTGTGGGAAACAGCCTTGAAGTCATGTTGATAATCGAGTTTCAGGAGGGAGCAGAAGTAGTTGGATGGGTTTGAGCTGCCCTCTTCACTCATAAGTCCTTGTTTGACCTTGTCAAACTCTAGGGATGTAGAACCGTGCCAAAAGTAACACTAAGTAAAAATCAAATAAGCTCAAACTTAGAAGCTCAGATTTGGGTTGCCGCCCACCTCTGCTTTCTCTTCTGGTTTGTATTTCATTCACTACCGTACTTCTTTCTGTAAATAACATAGAGCCCCTACTATCGCCAGGCCTGTTCTAGGTGCGGAAGATAGAGCAGCAAACAAACCAGACTAGAGCTCTATACTGGTGGAACTCACGTTCAAGTTCAGGAGACAGTAAAACAAGATACATATAAAAAATAAGCCATTTTATATTATCTGCATGTTAAGGATCCTCGCAGATCCGCAGGCAGATGGGGAGCAGGTATATCACAGACACGTGTTAGAAACGTGGGGACCCACCCTGGAACAAGTGAATTGACATCTGTGTTGTAGCAAGGTTCCCCAGGTGATTCACAAACGCATTCAGGTACTATGGAAAAAAAAAAAAAAGTGAAGGAGCTGAGGAGGGAGTGTAAATTGCAGGGGCTGGGGGTGCTGTGATTTTAAAACCAGTTGCCAGGGAACAGGGAAGGCCTGGTTTGGAAGGAGGCCCTGGCATAAGAGCTAAAGGGGGTTGGGGAGCGAAGCTCTGCAGGTATCCGGGAGAAGCCACCGCGGCAAATGCGAAGACCCTCGGGCCTCGAGGCAAGGGCCTGCCGTCCTGAGAGGCAGAGGCAGCGTGGTCGCAGGTGCAGCCGACTCATTTTTACTTCGCCTGCGGTGGTGTTTGGGGTGTGTCCTGCGGCGCCGTCCCTGAGCGCTGGAACGCGCAGCCCTGTAGGGCAGCGAAGCCCCGGAATGCACAGACCTGCGCGCTCCCAGCGCCGTTGGTCTGCGGTTCCTGCCATTTTGGCTCCCAAGGCTTTTCTACCTTGGACTTTCTTTAAAAAATGCAAATTCCCCTTTTATGGGCCAGGAGTGTAACAGAAGGCTCAGGTCCAAGGACCTAGTCCTTTCTGTCGGCTCCCGCAGTCGAAACATCTTTCCCTTAAACTCTGCCAGCACTCGAGCCGTGTGCTTGCACCATGGACCCTGCACAGAGGAGTCGAGGCCAGTGCAGTGCACCCAGGCCGGGGCAGACGGAGAACGCCCACGTGCTCACCCTACCCTCGGCCTTGCAGGGGAGGACGCTTCTAGTGTGACCCTGGCGAGTCACTGCGTCTCCCCACGCGCGCTACTCCCTCTGCGAAAATGGGGAATATCAGCTGCCCGGCTGGGTGGTTCTGACCCGAGTGGGGCCACTTTTAGGGAAGCTGCTTTGGCCAGAAAGCGCTGCCGGCCTCGGCTAAACCACGGCTGTGCGGATCACCCTCGCTCCGCGCCCTGATCTTCGTGTTGCTTCTGCACCCAGACTTGTGAGGTTGCTGCGCTCCGGGGTCTGGATTCCGCGCCCGCAGCGGCCCCCGCACGGTGACCACAGACCTGGGACTCGGCCGAGCGTCTCCGGCCACAGGATTCCCCGGGGAAGCGGCCACGAGCGGAGGAGAGGAGCGATTGGCTGGGAGGGAGGTGGGACAAGCGGTTACGCTGGCGCCGGGAGACTGCAGGGCGGGGACGCGGGGGCGGGCGGAGAGGGGAGGACATTGAGGCGGCTGCGGAGGAGCGGGAGGACCGAGCGGAGCGGGAGCGGGGGAGGAGAGGAGGGAGGGGCGGAGTGGCGAGGAAGAGGGAACTGGGACGGGGTGACCCGAATGGGGAGGCGGGGCCGAGGGGACCCGGGCGGGGTGGAGAGGGGGCGGGTGGGGAAAGGGGGGGGGGGGTTGGAGGGAAGAGGAAAGGGGCAGAGGAGCCCGCTGGGGAGGGGAGAGGAAGGAAATTAGGGTGGAGTGAGCGAAGAGGAGACGAGGGACTGGGCGTGCAGAGTAAAAGGAGCTGGGCGGGGAGGAAGCGAAGAGGGAGAAGCGGAGTGGGGAGATCAGGAGGGGGGAGGGCGAGGCGCCTCCCCGCAGCCGGGCACTGGCCTGGGGTCCTCCCCTCCCCCGGGGGCCAACGTCCCTGGGGCGTGATTAGCAGCTCCTAGGGGAAAAGGGCGGGGCCTGAGCTCGGGGCGCGGGGGTCCGGGTGGGGCGGCGACCCGCGGCGCTGCGCGAGACCGCGGCTCTGGCGCGAGGCCCTGAGTTTGCCCAGGGGGGCTCTGGTCACACCGCGTTTCTGGGCCTTTAGGTTCCTCCTCGTCTCTGCTCTCCGCCGACGCCCTGCCCTCCCTCCGCGCGTCAGAGCCGGGTCCCGGGCGCCCAGTGCTGGGGGGGACGGGGTGGGCACAGTCGGGGACGCCCCAGCGAGGACCTACTGGGTGTGATCCTGGGCGCACGAGATATGGAGCTGCAGTGACGAGACGGTCACCC
This sequence comes from Sapajus apella, assembly GCF_009761245.1. NCBI lineage: Eukaryota > Metazoa > Chordata > Mammalia > Primates > Cebidae > Sapajus > Sapajus apella. Next base: position 28,927,759 of record NW_022436961.1, read on the forward strand.
GAAGGACCCTGGAGAGGGGCAGCTGTAGGGGGTCCTGGGAGAGGGTCTGACCGCGGGCCACCTGAGCGTCAGCGGGGGGGACGCGTGGGCCTGGAAAGATGGGGGAGATCTGACTGGTGGAGACATGAGTGCCCCAGAAAGGGAGGCCGAGGTGGTGGAAGCAAGGGCGCAGCTTGCTGGGCTCCAGGACCTGAGGGGTGGGAGGGAGCTTGAAGGCCTCAGGCCAGGCCAGCGGGCAGCACCCACTGCAGCCTACCAGCGGAAGGTGCGAGGCCACCCCTGCCCTCACCTATGGGTGACTTGTTGAGGTGACCTTTCTGAGCCTTGGCTTGTCCACATCTGCTAGTGGGGCAGTATCGGAGGGTGGTGAACATGTATAACATGTGGGAAGCTGTGTAGTGCCCTTCCCAGCCTGGCTGCTTCATGAACCTAGTCCCTTTCCCTCCTGGAAGAAGGAAGTCAACCCAGAGCCTTCTCACTGCTGGGCACCTTCCTAGCACAGGTAAGAACCACGTAGAATAAAACAGAAGACGCATGTCAGAGTCCAACAGAACAGGTGCCTGGCCTAGCTGGCCTCGGTTTGGGGCATGAATAAGAACCCCCTTACAAATTGCATCTGCATCAAGACTTAAGGCCTCAACTTGCTGATTCTTTGCTAGGGATTTTTATCACAATGGAAATAATATACTGCCATTGATTGCATCTGAATGAAGAGACACACACAAAGATGCACGTTTCATGGGAGTGTCTCTCTCACAAGCAGAGAGAACTCTTCTCGGCCAGAATTCCTTGACTTTCGAGTCTGTGTGTGATTTAGGACTACAGATTTTTTTTTTTTTTTTTTTTTTTGAGACGGAGTTTCGCTCTTGTTGCCCAAGCTAGAGTGCAATGGCGAGATCCCGGCTCTCTGCAACCTATAAAACATAATAGGGTCAGAGAGGCGGGATCCACAGCAGAGCTGTGGGCAAAACTGCTGGCACCAGGCAGGTCCCTCCTCCAAGATACAGCATAGAGGGTGACGTGCCTGAAGGCACACAGGCTCTGGGTTAGGCTTTGTGGGATTCTGACCTCACTGAGTCATTATTGAGAATGCCCTGGTATGTTAGATCATGACTCAGTTTCTCCATAGGAAAACTGGGAGCAAAGTTACTGGCTGTTTAACTTCCCTGAGGGTAGGTGCAGTTTTAAAATAGCTTCTTCAAGTTGAGGCAGTTGGTTGGTGGGTGTCACTATCATTTCTGTGGGATGGAGGAGGTGTGGCCTCCAGGTGAGATCAGTGCCATGGAATGGCTGAAGTGACATGGAAAGGCCAGGAGGCAGCCTGACAGGAAGGGTGGCATCCTCCAAAGGGAGTGAAGACAGAAACTGGAGGGGTGTGGCCGACCCTTCGTAGAGAGACTTCATGACACTGGCATTCCCCGGGGTAGTGTGTGGCTCTGTGCAAGCCCCAGACATTGGCCAGGGCAGGTGAAGCCGCCCTCGATGCCATATGTGGAACTGGATTTAATTGGTGGGATAATCATTGCTGAGCCACAGTGTCACCACAAATGCAAACAAGCGTGCACCTTCTTTCCTGGTGAGTGCAATAGTCAGCCAAGCCCTTGTGGAGCAGCCCAGCCTTGTTTCCTAACTGGGTGGGCCCTGCTTTGATGACAGGTGCATTCCTAGAGGTACTGTCTTCCTGCAGAGCTTTACGTAATGCAATGGGAGAACGCGTAATGCAATGGGAGAAGAACGCTTTGATGGCGTGGGCGCTTAAGGTCCTTGAAACCCCAGCGAACTCTCAGGGCAGCCTGGAGTGAATGCAGTGGCTCGGGAGCCCCTTCCTCATCTGTTTGGGCTGGCGTATTTGCCACCCTTGGAACCTCTGTCAGCATTCCCTCTGTCTGTCTCCTCAGCAAGCTCATTTATGTCCTTATACCTACACTCAGGGACCTAAAAATAATCTCTCTCATCTCAGCCAATCTTTCTCATCCTCAAGATGTCGTTCAAGCCACACCTCCATCTTCCATCTACCCCAGTAGCTCCAGGATTTTTCTCTGAGCTCATAGCATTCAGAGTCATTTAACACACATACTGATCTTGAGTTGCCTGCCATTTTTAGATTATGAGTCTTTTTTTTCTTTTTTTTAGGTGGGGGTGGGGTGAGGTTCTGTTGACCATGCTAGAGTGCAATGGCATAAACATATCTAACTGCAGCTTCAAACTCCTGAGTCCAAGTCATCCTCCCCTCTCAGCCCCCGCCCCCCGGTAGCTGAGACGATACCACCATGCCCAGCTAGTTAAAAAAATTTTTTTTTTTTTTTTTTTTTTTTGAGACGGAGTTTCGCTCTTGTTACCCAGGCTGGAGTGCAATGGCGCGATCTCGGCTCACCGCAACCTCCACCTCCTGGGTTCAGGCAATTCTCCTGCCTCAGCCTCCTGAGTAGCTGGGATTACAGGCATGCGCCACCATGCCCAGCTAATTTTTTGTAGTTTTTAGTAGAGACGGGGTTTCACCGTGTTGACCAGGATGGTCTCGATCTCTTGACCTCGTGATCCACCCGCCTCGGCCTCCCAAAGTGCTGGGATTACAGGCTTGAGCCACCGCGCCCGGCCTAAAAAAATTTTTTTTTTAGAGATGGGGTCTCACTATGTTGCCCAGGCTGGTCGCAAACTTTCGGCTTCAAGTCATCCTCCCGCCTTGACCTCACAAAGCGCTGAGATTACAGATATGAGCCACCGAGCTCAGTGGTTTTTGAGTCTTAACTTTTCTTCTGGAACCTAGGTTTCCTGATGGCGGATGTGCTATGAGATATATTGTTTACTGCCGAATCCAAAACCATGTGGAAGATATTTCAGCATCCTGTTCAATACCTAGAGACTGTTACTTCCGGCAATAATCCATGAAGAGCTGTGTTTAGATGTGTAATGAAAACACATGTGATAGCCAGGCATGGCAGCTCATACCTGTAATTCCAACACTTTGGGAGGCCAAGAGGAGAGGATAGTTTGAGGCCAGGAGTTTGAGACCACCTAGGGTAACAAAGCAAGATCCTGTATCTACAAAACATTTTTTTACATTAGCCAAGTAAGGTGGCGTGCGCGTGTAGCTTGACTACTGGGGAGGCTGAGATAGGAGGATCGCTTGAGCCCAGCAGTTGGAGGCTGCAGTGAGCCGTGATTGCACCAGTGCACTCCTGCTAGGTGACAGAGGGAGCCCCTAACTCAAAACAAAACCAGACACGGGGAAAAACCTCCACACACGTCAGGATTTTCTCTGTACTCTCAACTACTCTCGGTACTTCACTTCTGACACCAGCTGTGTGAATTTTTTCCCCGTGTTGACCAATTTTCCAACCCCAGCTGGAAGTCCTGAAATTCAATCCAATCCTGACACTACCTGGAGTTGGCACAGCCCCTACCGGTTGAAGTCTGATGGGGCTGCCATTAGACTGCCCCTACTTCAGACGCCAGTCACAAGCCCTCACTGTCACCTGTGCTTCTGATGGGCCAGCTACAAATCAGAGGTTCCCATGACCCCAGCCTCAGATTCTGTCATTTCTGGAATGGCTCACAGAACTCAGATAAACACCTTATTTGGTTTACCTGTTTATTATAAAGGGGACAGCTCAGGAACAGATGAAGGGAAGAGAGCACAGCGCAAGAGACGGGGAAGGGCATGGAGCCCTCACAACCCTCACAGGTCTGCCGCCCTCCCAGCACTTCCATGTGCTCAGCAACTCAGAACTCTCTGCACCCTACCTTTTTGGTGAGGCTTCATGATGCAGGTATGACTGATAAAATCATTGACCATCAGCCTTTCAACTCAGTTTCCAGCCCCTTAGTCTCCTCCCGCCTCCCCAGGGGGTGGGAACTGGGGGGCAGTGCTGAACATTCCCATCCTCTCATCACACGGTTGGTTCCCCTGGCAACCAGCACCACCATCCTCTAAGAGCCCCCCATCAGCAGAATCTCAGGTTGAAAGGGGCTTGTTATGAATCACTTAGGAAATTCCAAGCATCTTACAAGCTCTGTGCCCAGAACAGGGTTGAAGACCAAGTGTGTATCTCTTATTGTAAATCATAATACCGTATCACAAACTGATTAATTGACACTCTTCAGGACCAACAACAACAAAAACTTTCTCTCTCATCCAAATACCTAAGAAACAAAAAGCTGACTCTCAGATGTGACTGAGGGTGCTCAGCCCTTCTCTTTCCTCTGCAGCCTGGCCCCTCTGTCCTTGGCCTGTCTTGTGGGAAGGGACCAACTCTGCCCAGCATACCTTGCAGACACAATGCAGCTATTTCCAGGGTCAACTCTGGAGGAGCTCAGGGAGCTGCAACACCACCCAGTGTCAGGCATTTCTCTCTTCCTGGCTCAGGAAGCCAAGGGAACGATACTCTCCGTTTCAGTGACTAGGGTGGCATGTGAACTTCAGGGCTTTCCCGGGGTGAAAATACAAATCAGCATGTATTGAACTGGACACGGGGTGTGGGGGTAGGGGGGCTCATACCTGCAATCCCAGCACCCCACTCTAGATGCCCCCACGTGAACACCTACCTTTTTAGGCTTCGCAAATGACTTTAGGACTAAGTTGTTCAGGAAGGGAAGAGGAAGAGCAGCATCTGACAGCTAAAGTCTCAGTTTCCTTACTATAATGTCATCATGATTCCTGCATTATATGGTTGCCATGAGAACGATGTGAGATAGTGTACGGAAAGTGCGTCTGCACGTGGTGATCCTGCAGTGTCACTGCCGTCACCATTAGGATAAACCAACACCTGCATTGTCTTCATTTATTTATTTATTTTTAGTAGAGACGAGGTCTTGCTGTGTTGCCCGGGCTAGTCTTGAACTCCTGAGCTCAGGAGATCCTTTCACCTCAGCCCTGCAGAGTGCTGGGTGAGCCACGTGATCAGCCCAACACCTGCATTTGTCATTTGGCAGAAATACATCAGAGACCCCGGGACCAGAGTAACCCAGGAAGAGTGGGCGAGAGTGGTAGATGTATCAAGATGGGAGGCTAGGCTGGGCGCGGTGGCTCGCGCCTGTAATCTCAGCACTTTGGGAGGCTGAGGTGGGTGGATCCTCTGAGGTCAGGAGTTCTGGACCAGCCTGGCCAACATGGTGAAACCCCATCTCTACTAAAAATACAAAAAAAAAAAAAAGCTGGGTGTGAGTGGTACATGCCTGTAATCACAGCTAATAGAGAGGCTGAGGCATGAGAATCGCTTGAATCCAGGAGGCGGGGGTTGCAGTGAGCTGAGATACTTTGGCCTGGGTGACAGGGTAAGACTCTGCCTAAAAAAAAAAAAAAAAAGGAGGCTAATGCCTCTTTAAGAGATGAAGACACTCATCATTATATCAGCTAAGTTAAAATATGTAAGTATAGAGAAGCAACTAGAAGGAAACACTCTAATATGTTAACACTGATTACTTCTTTCAGTGGGATTATGTGACTTTAAAAAAATTCTGTGTTTCTTAAAATTTATGAAATGAATATTTATTATTCAAATTTAGGAAAAAAATTTTGTTTTAGAAGGGCCCTGGTTAAATTTAGTATGACTCATTGAAAGCTACTCCAAGCCTCAGCAGTCAGCGGTGCCTTTTTCTGCTGCCTGTATTGATACCCTGGCTCTGCCTTTTACCAACCAGGGTGATCAGGGACAAGTTAATTAACTTATTTGTGCCTTTGTTTTGTGTTTTATAAAATTGAGGTTTACAGTGCCTAATTCAGGCTAATTTGGCAATTAAATAAGATACTGCTTATCAAGTACCTGGCACACATAAGTACACAAAATTGTTAGCTACGCCGGGTGCAGTGGCTCACACCTGTAATCTCAGCACTTTGGGAGGCCAAGGTGGGTGGGTCATTGGAGGTCAGGAGTTCGGGACCAGACTGGCCGACATGGTGAAACCCTGTCTCTACTAAAAATACAAAAAATTAGCCAGGCGTGGTAGTGCGTGCCTACAGACTCAGCTACTTGGGAGTCTGAGGTAGTAGAGAGGTGGAGGTTCTGGTGAGCTGAGATCGCACCACTGCCCTCCAGCCTGGGCAACAGAGTGAGATGCCATTTCAACAACAACAAAAAAAAGGCCAGGCTCGGTGGCTCACGCCTATAATTTCAGCACTCTGGGAGGCCATGGTGAGCGGATCAGCTGAAGTTGGGAGTTCAAGAACAGCCTGACCAACATGGAGAAAACCAGTCTCTACTAAAAATACAAAAGTTAGCCAGACATATTGGCGCATACCTGTAATCCCAGCTACTCGGGAGGCTGAGGCAGGAGAATCGCTTAAACTGGGGAGGTAGAGGTTGCGGAGGACCTAGGCAATGAGCTGAGATTTCGCCATTGCACTCCAGCCTGGGCAACAAGAGGAAAACTCCGTCTCAAAAAAAAAAAAAGAAAGAAAGAAAGCAATGTTAGTTACAATAGTATTGTTTTTGGATGGGAAGGTCTGGAATGTAGTTAGTGTCCAGACCTTCCTCAGCTTTCCCGGAGGAAGAATTCCTCCTGTCTGAGTGGCCTCAGCTATGCCTCCTACTTGATTGCTATCCTGTCATTCACCCAAAGATTGCAGGCAGCTGGGCCTCCTGTGAGGCAACAATCCGAGGCAAGGGTGACACTCTAGGCAGAGGAAGTGTTTGTTTTCCTAACTTGTTGATTGGGTTCCAAAGAGATCAGTTTCTTAGTTGACTCAGCCTCTTTGCAGTAGGAGACCATGACTGGCATGCACAGGGCAAAAGATACAGCTCTGTGTCTGAGTTCCCATCCAGTATGGGATTTGTCCTTTCATTCACTCCTTCATTTGGTTGTTAAATTCACACATGTGTATTAGATGCCTGCTATATGTCAGGCACTGCTGTAGACGATGAGAGACAATCAATTAAAATGCAATGAATTAAAAATTAATTAATAAGGGACTTGAACAAATATTTGTACACTTATGCTCAGAGCAACGTTATTCATAATACCTAAAAGGCAGAAGCAGCCCAAATGTCCATGGACAAATACATTAATAAACAAAATGTGATCTAGACATACAATGATAGGGTTTAGCCCAACGAAGAAAGGAAATTCTAGCCAGGTTCAGTGCCTCATGCCTGTAATCCCAGAACTTTGGGAGGCCGAGGCAGCGAATCGATTGAGGCCGGGAGTTTGAAACCAGCCTGGTCAACATAGCTAGAACCTGGCTCTACAAAAGGAAAAAAAAAATTAACCAGGCGTGGTAGTGTGCGTCTGTAGTCCCAGCAACTCAGGAGGCTTAAGTGGGAGGATTGCTTGAGCCCAGCATTTCAAGGCTACAGTAAGCCATGATTGCACTCAGGCCTGGGTGACAGAGCAAGACTGTCTCAAAAGTAAATAAATAAATAAAGCAGATAACAATAGATGAAAAGGAGAGGAAATTCTAACACGTGCTACTTAGAACACGGATGAACCTTAAGGACATTATGTTGGGTGAAGTCAGCCAGTCACAAAAAAGACAAATAACGGTGAAATTCCACTTATAGGAAGTGCCTAGAGGAGTCAAACTTGTAAAGACAGAAAGTAGAAAAGGTGGTCAGCAGTAGCAGCGGGGAAGGAGTGAATTATTGCTTAATGTTTACAGAGCTTCGGTTCGGGAAGATGCTAAAAGTTCTGACGATGGATGGGAGTGAGAATTGCACGATAGGATGTATGAGAGACCAGAATATGCTATCCCAAAATATGCCTCTTTGACATAAGGATTATTTTGAGCTGATTATTTTGAGAAACTGCAGACACAGGAGAAATTCTGAAGACGGAGTAGAAGTTACTCTTTGTAAGGGGCATATACATCTACAAAGGAAATCTTTATTGTAAGGGTGTCCCAGAGACAGGTGATTTTAAATCACTAGACTCCCTTCATTGGACAAGGCATGAATTTAAACCTGCATCACAAATGTTACCCTTGTTTACTGTACTTTTCCTGGGCCTCTTCTTTCTTTTTTCTTCCTTTTTGAGATGGAGCCTTGCTCTGTTGTGCAGGCTGGAGTGCAGTGGCACGACGATCTAGGCTCACTGCAACCCCTGCCTCCTGAGATCAAGGGATTCTTTTGCCTCAACCTCCAGGTAGCTGGGACTACAGGTGCATGCCACCATACCTGGCTCATTTTTTTTTTTTTTTTTTCAGTAGAGACAGAGTTTCATTATGTTGACCAGGATGGTCTTGAACTCCTGAGCTCAAGTGATTTGCCTGCTTCAGCCTTCCAACGTGCTGGGATTACAGGCATGAGCCATGGCGCCTGGCCAACATTGTCTTATAATGGGCCTTCCCCATATCCTTCTTTCTTTGTTTCAGTTGAAGATGGTATCTCAGCCTGATTTTTAAGCCATCTCTTTGATATTCATGTTATTAAACTTTTGTCTGCTTTTCTCTTAATAATCTGTCTTTTTTCTCAGGAGTCAGCCTCAACTAAGAAATATTTCTCTCCTCTCCTACAGTTCTTAATGGCACTGAACTGTACACTTAGCCAAGGTTAAAATGATAAAGTTTACGTTATGTATATATTTCTCATCATAATTTTTTAATATGAAAAAAATCACAATAGCTTTAGATAATGGAATCAAGCATAGAAATTGTAGAAATTAAGCTCATGGAAAAATTTACAGAACAAATTTAGCTTTTGCAATTTTTTTTTTGAAACTTCCTTTGAACAGACAATTTACCAAACAAGATACACAGGTAACAAACGAGCACATGAAAAGCTGCTCAGCATCCTTAGTCATGAAACTCTCAGAAGGCGCCAGGACACGCCTCTCACGATGGCTAAAATGAAAAAAGATTGACCTTACCAGCTGAGTACAAGGATGCAGAGCAAATGGGACTCTCATGCATGACTGTTGAGAATGTAAAATGATACAACCACTTTGGAAACTAGTTTGGCACTTTGTTGAAAAGTTAAGCAATACTACCCTATGATCTAGCCATTGCATTCCTAGATATTTACCCAGGAGAAACGGAAGCATGTGTTCCTACTGAGACAAACACAATGTCCATCAACAGGTAGGTGAAAAAAACAAACTGTGCTATGCATACAGCACCATGTCACTCAAAAAAAAAAAAAAACAAAAAAAACAAACTGGCCAGGTGCAGTGGCTCACACCTGTAATCCCAGCACTTTGGGAGGCCAAGGCGGGCAAATCACTTGAGGTCAGGATGTGAGACCAGCCTGGCCAACATGGAGAAACCCCATCTCTACTAAAAATACAAAAATTAGCTGGGTGTGGTGGCAGGCACCTGTAATCCCAGCGACTTGGGAGGCTGAGGCGTGAGAAGTGCTTGAACCCAGGAGGCAGAGGCTGCAGTGAGCTGAGATCGCACCACTGCATTTCGGCCTGGGTGACAGAGTGAAACTCTGTCTTAAAAACAAAACAAAACAAAAACAAAGAAAACTCCAACAAAAACCAGGTAAGCTGTGGTATATGCGTACAGCACCATGCCACTTTCAACGATTAAAAAAATGAACTGTTGCCTCTCTATGGATGAATCTCAAAATAACTATGCTGAATGAAAAAAGACAGGCAAAAAAGAGAATATGCTCTATGATTACATTCAGTGGCAGACCAGTATATGGTGACAGAGGGCCAATCAATGGTTGCCTGTGAAGGAGGGAGGGGAATGAAGGAGGAAGAGATTACCAAAGGACACAAGGACATTTTGGGGGGGTGACAGATAAATTCATTATCTTGATTTTTTTTCATGGGTGTGTGCCTGTGTCACAGTGTGTAAAACTGTACACTTATGTGCAATTTACTGTATGTCAATTATGCATTAATAAATGTGCTAAAACCAAAATGAAAAAAATGTAAATGCACACACAGAAAGTGCAGTTGGGCGGGGCATGGTAGCTCGTGCCTATAATCTCAGCACTGTGGGAGGCTGAGGTGGGAGGATCTCTTGAGTCCAGGAGTTCAGTACCAGACCCATAAGATAGGGAGACATCGTCTCTACTAAAAATTTAAAAAAATTACCCAGGTGTGGTGGTGTGTGGCTGTTGTCCCAGCTATTTGGGAGGCTGAGGCAGGAGGATTGCTTGAGCTTGGGAGGTCAAGGCTTCGGTGAACCATGAGTGTGCCATTGCACTCCAGCCTGGGTGACAGAGCATCACTCTGTCCCCAAAAAAACTTTAGAAAGCTTTAAAAAAAAAAGCTTTAGAAAGCCAATCTGGCTGTGAGGAAGTGAGCTGGAGGAAAAGTAGGACACAGGTAAGGAACTGGAGGGCCTGGGTTAGGAGAAGTGAGGACGTCACTGGTGAGGGAGTGGCTGGAGTCCACAGCTGCACGGATGTGGTCTGTTCCTGTGCCAGCCACTCCCTCCATCTTTTCAAGATCCCGGAGTGTAGGAAATTTGACCCCAGCTTTACAGAGAGGACAGTGACTGGGAGCAGTGAAGTCACTTGCTCAAGGGCACACAGCTGCTGGAGAGCTGGGGCTTCCAGTCCTGCGGGTTCGGAGTCCAAAGCCCATGCTTGTGGGGTCCAGCCCTGCAGGGTCCCGTCAGTCCCTCTCTGCTGGTTTGGAGACGAGGAACTGCAGAAATAAAATACACAAGACACAAAGAAAGAGAAAGCAGAGTTTGGGCCCAGGGGTCCACTGCCAACCAAAGCTCCGAGTCCAGCAGTGGCCCCAAGTGCCTGACATTTATTGAGTACAAAGCAGGGAAGGGCAGGTAGGATGAGGTCATGGTGGTCAGTGACAGGGTCAGGTAAATCACATGTCTTGGAGGTAGGGGGCCCAAGACTTTGAAGAAGCCCAGGGGAGGAGAAAACCTAAGGAGTCAGCACTTTTTCCATACTTGTCAAGAAATAGCAAGGTCACTATGATTTATGTTACTATTACTAATGCTTATCTTCCAAGGAAAAGAGGAACCAGGTGCAGAAGCAGAACTTGAAAGTAGCCACGGAACGTGACCGCTGAAGCGCAGCACCACATGGAGACAATTAAGTCCCCGGATGTCTGTGGGCCTCCCTGACAGCCCTCAGGCCTCCCACAAGAGCTTGGAGAACTGGAGTTTTCTCCTCGATCCTCAGGGTATGAGACGTCTTGGCCATCTTGGATGTCTCCTCCCCTGGCTGGCTAAACAACGGGCGCTTTCTCAGTGCTGACACTGTCGCACAGCCGAGGCGTCCTCCAGCAGTCCTTTTGCGGGCTTCACAGAGGACTCAGAGCATCGTGTCTTAGGGTCACCGCTTTTCCATTGCCACTTCAGTCCCATACTTCTTGACCTGAGACTTACTAGTAAGATTAAAGATTAGATGATTAAATAGATATATTTATGATTACATATGAATAGCTATGTGATTATTTATGATTTTATATATAGGAATATATAACTGTATCTCTAATTCTTTTCTAATTCTATGTTTATCTGAGAACATGCTGAGGCTTCGAACCCTTGCCTCGGCTCTTACGGGGTTTCCCCCCCACCACATGCTCACAAGGACCTCTCTAATGTAGGTAAAAGCCATCGAGGAAGACTCTCCCTTGTCTTGCTCTCTGAAATTGCTCACCCTCATGGCGGCTTGTTGCATGACCGTGTTTCCCTGGGAGGAGGCAGGGTGCCATGGGAATATTAACGTCATCTAGGCAGTCAGGAAGGGAAGGCTTCCTGGAGGAAGGGACATTCCAGCTGAGCTGCAAAGAATGCGCAGGAAGGGGAGGAGCTCGGAAATGAGCAAGTTTAAGGGTGGTTATGAGAAAAGGGAGAATGTGTTCTATGGGGTGGGATGTGACTGCCTGGAAATAAACCAGGGCAGGGCCTGCTTGAAAATCTGAGCTTCGGCATTGCTGGGTGGTGGCGTGAGACGCAGAGAGAGGCATCAGAGGCTGATGTTTGTTCTCTGTGTGGCAGCTTAGAGAACGGAGTGGATGGGAGGGAGGCCAGGTGAGATCCTGCCTGCCAGGCAGCTGCCTATTGTGGTTACCATGGAAACGTTAGACTGCAGACCCAGCAGCCTCTAGTCCAGCCCCTCTTATTAAGGATGACAAGACTAAGAACCAGACAGAGGAAGAGATTTGCTCTTTCTTGCTGGCGGCCTGGAAACCTCCGTCAGAAAATATTGCAGTAAAACACACATGAGATAAAAGTCACTATTTACTTTGCAATCATTTTTATTTCGTAGTATTATTATTTTAGACACAGTCTCTGTCTGCTGCCCAGGCTCAATGTGATCTTGGCTCACTGCAACCTCCGCCTCCCAGGCTCAAGCGATCCTCCGTCCTCAGAATCCCGAGTAGCTGGGACCACAGGCGCACACCACCTTGCCTGGCTAATTTTTGTATTTTTTGTAGAGACAGAGTATCACCATGTTGCCCAGGTAGGTCTCGAACTCCTGGGCTCAAGTGATCCTCCCACCTCAGTCTTCCAAAGGGCTAGAATTACAGGTATGAGCCACTATGCCTGGCTAACCATTTTTAACTGTCTTTGGAAACTCCTCTCATCATTCTAAACTGAAACTCTGTCCCTATTAAATAATTCCCACCTCCCCTCCCCCCAGCTCTAGCAATCGTCAACCATCATTTTTACCTTCTTCTTCCTCCTCCTCTTTTTCTTCTTTTTTCCTCTTCCTCTCCCCCTCCTTCTCCTCCTTCTCCTCTTCTTCCTCTTTGAGAGAGAGAGGAGAATTTGCTGGGTCGCCCAGCCTGGAGTGTAGTGGTGTAATTACAGCTCCCTGCAACCTTGAATACCTCTGGGCTCAAGCAATCCTCCCACCTCGGCCGACCGAGTAGCTAAGACTACAGGTGTGTGTCACCACACATGGCTAATTTTTAAATTTCTGTGTGGAGACAAGGTCTTACTGTGTTGCCCAGGCTGGTCTCAAACTTCTGGCATCAGGTGATCCTCCCACTTTGGTCTCCAAAGTTCTGGGATTACAGATGTGAGCCACCACGACTGGCGTCTACTTTCTGCCTCTGTGAATTTGACTCCTCTAGGGACCTCATGTAAGTACAATCACATGATATTCTTCCTCTTATGTCTGGCTGACTTCACTTAGCATAATATGCTCAAAGTTCACCCATGTTGTGTCATGGGTCAGAATTTCCTCCCTTTTTAAAGGCCAAATATTATCCCATTGGGTGGGTAGACGGTATTCTGTTTATCCATTCGTCTGTTGATGGACCTAGGCTTGCTTTTGCCTTTTGGCTGTTGTGAACAAGGCTTCTAAAAACATGGGTGTATTAGAAACCTTCTTCATAAACATCAATTATTGGTACTTAGTGAAGAAGGCTTTTGTTAAGTTTTAAATACAAGGAAAAGAGAAAAGAGAAGAACGATACATTTCTCCCTGAAAGTAGACCAGAAGCAGCCTTTGTGCCTAAATGCTTTCAGGACTCATCTGAGGCCAGGCTTTCCCTGGGTCTTGCTCTGGATACTGTATGTTTAGACTACACATGCGTCCAGCTCTGGCTCCTGTGGCACATGTTAGGAGAGCAGCTTTCGTCGATGAGGCAGATTTGCCTTGGGATTTGCTTCTCCTGGGGGACTCTCTGGGCTTCTAGGAAAACTGACAAAAGGCCAGCTGGTCTGTTCTACCATTTACAGGAATGTAGGCTCCACGATGGCAGATGTACCTGTCTCTTTTCTTAACCAGTGAGTCGCCAGCACCTAGAACACTGGCTGGTACTCGAAGAAGAATTTGTCAGGCAGGGCGCGGTGGCTCATGCCTGTAATCCCAGCACTTTGGAAGACCTAGGTGGGAGGATCACTTGAGCCCAGGAGTTCAAGATCAGCCTGGTGACATAGTGAGACCCCACCTCTACACAAAATAAAAAATTAGCCAGTGATAGTGGCATGGGCCTGCAGTTCCAGCTACTTGGAAGGCAGAGGTGGAAGGATCGCTTGAGCCCAGGAGCTGAGATTACAGTGACCCTTGGTCATGCCACTGCACTCCAGCCTGGGTGACAGAGCAAGACTTTGTTTAAAAAAAAAAAAAAAGAAGAATTTGTCAAATGAATGAATGACTAACTGGACCCTCCATGGGGTCCAAGACAAATCTCCACAGCCCAGGAAAGGAAGGACTCCATGGAGGGTCCAATTAGTCATTCATTCATTTGACAAATTCTTTTTATTTATTTATTTTTTTGAGACCAAGTTTTGCTCTGTCGCCCGGGCTGGAGTGCAGTGGCGTGATGACAGCTCACTGAGTTACGTGACCCCGCACTTACCCAGGCTCTAATTCCAGCATGACTCTCTGTGTTCTCATCACTCAGCTGGTAGAAATGACACCTGCTTGAGCCAACCTCACCTGTCATGAACAGGAGCATCCAGGGGACCGTGGAAATAAAAGTGCTGTCCCAATGGATGTCATGATTGTCCCTTGCTGTGACCTCTCCTCCCAGCACCAGCCTTGCGTCTACCAGTAACCTCCCACCTTTGAGCACCTCTCAAAACTCAGAACTTCTCTGTCTTCTCTCTCCGTGGCCTCCCCTTTCCTGCCCCAAGTCTGGCTGCTTCTTTCCTTTTATGGCCCTCATTTCCTCGGCCATCACCTCTGGTCAGGAATCCCTCCCCACTGTGTGACCATTGTCAAAACCTTGACCGTCTTCTGCCTCTGGACTTTTCTGCCCCATCTCACCAATGCTGCAAGAGACATCCCCCAAAGTGCAGCTCTGACCTCATGGCCCTAATTTAAACTTAACTGAGGGGTTGGGCGCAGTGGTTCACAACTGTAATCCCACACTTTGCGAGGCCAAAACAGGCAGATCACCAGAGGTCAAGTGTTCGAGATCAGCCTGGCCAACATAGTGAACCCTTGACTGTACTAAAAATACAGTAATACAAGCTGAGCATGGTGGCGCATGCCTGTAATCCCTACTTGGGAGGCTGAGGCAGGAGAATCACTTGAACACTGGAGGTGGAGGCTGCAGTGAGTCAGGATCGTGCCACTGCACTCTAACCTGGGTGACAGAGCAAGACTTAGTCTTTAAAAAAAAATGACTGACGGTGGACCGACTGCACGTAACCTCCTCCCTGGCTTTCCAGGACCTCCCAGCCATGGTCTCTCTGACTGGATTCTGCCCTTTGGCCTCTGCGTCTCCTCCCGCCAGCTGCGGCGCGGCACCTGCCTCTCCTGAGCGTGTGCTGAGCATCTGCCTCCCTGCCTGTGCACACTGTCCTCCTCTGGCTGCAACATCAATTCTCTCTCCTCCCTGCTCTGCTGAGATCCTTCCTATGCTTTAAAACGCAGCTCAAGGGCCGGGCGCAGTGGCTCACACCTATAATCCCAGCACTTTGAGAGGCCGAGGCAGGCGGATCACAAGGTCAACAGATCGAGACCATCCTGGCCAACGTGGTGAAACCCCGTCTCTACTAAAATACAAAAAATTGGCCGGGCTTGATAGTGGGTGCCTGTAGTTCAGCTACTTGGAAAGCTGAGGCAGGAGAATCACTTGAACCTGGGAGGCAGAGGTTGCAGTGAGCAGAGATCACACCACTGCAGTCCAGCCTGGGTGAGAGAGACAGGCTTCGTCTCAAACAAATAAACAATGCAGCTCAAATGCCACACTGTGCTTTTTCTATGCTTAATCCACACTCCTCTCACCATACGCACCACGTCGACTCAGAGTGTTTGCTTGCATTCCTTCCTTGGCTTCCCCACTAGACTGAATTCCTGAGGGTGGAGAGGATGTGTCTTGTTTCCACTGCCAGCACCGTCTGGTCCAATCGGCAAGAAGTGGTTGCTGATTTTGGCAGACTCCTTGCTCTCCTTCCTTCTTTGCCCAGGTCGTGGGTGCTGACCTTATCAAAGGGCAGCCTGGGGTTATTCTTGGCATAACCAGCACATAGCTGGTTATGCACACAGCACGTCGCCCAGTTCCTGGCTTGGAGGGAGAGCGCTCACGTTTGATGGTTACAACAATGGATGGGAACCCATAGCCAGTGGCTTTGATGCCTCTGTGCCTGATGGGAAGCTGAGAAGGAATTGACAGAGCTCTTCTTTCTTTGGGTCACTAGCGTCCCGCAGCTTCAGCGTTTCTTTGTGCTCAAGCAAGCGCAGTTGCCAGGACCACAGAGGAAGGGGATGGAAGAATGGCCTCAGCCGTCTCGGAGGATGGCACTTGTTGCCCCCAGTGCCATCTGCCAAAGACCTTTTCAATTACACCAGACGCATTGGCTCTAGGCAGCCTCAGCTTCCTGTCACCACGGACTCTGTTTAAGGTCTCAGCTGGACTTGGCTGCATTGGAGATTGCAGGGAATATGGCTGGTCCACTTGGGTGGCTTTGCACGTGGCCATCCTGTGCGTATGCCCTTCTGCCAGCCTGGCGGCCTCTCCCTTCATCTGCCTTGTCCTTGAAATGCATCAGCAGGGGGAGCTGGATCTGTCCTAAACCTGACGGAAAACAGACGTCCCCGCACGCAGAGGAGCAAGCTGCCTCGCTGGGTTTTTCTGGAATAGCTCAGATGGCTGTTATTTTATTCATTGGAATGGAGATGAATTGCTAAATGTACCAGTTAAATGTGATTTAAATTGTATATCGTTGTCAAGTTTTTCACATAAATTCACTAATTAAAAAAAATTCTTTGCACAGACATTTGCCTTGATTTTTGTGTTTCATGAGCTGGGGAGACAAATGATCTAGCTGGGAAGACCATTTTCTGTTTCTAAACTACATGAGGAATTGCCTTCAAGACATTAGACATAAGACACTAGAAGGCTAAAGTCAGCGTGTTTGAGGGCAGCCTTAAGGCATCCTCAAGGTCCTTGTTGAAGAGCTGGTAGATCCACATATAACCATTTATTTTATTTTATTTTTATGATTTATTTTTTAAAGGCAGGGTCTTGCTCTGTTGCCCAGGCTGGAGTACAGTGGTGTGATCATAGTTGACTGCAGCCTTGAGGTCCTGCGCCCAAGGTGTCCTCCTGCCTTAGCCTCTGTAGTGCCTGGGACCACAGGTGTGTGCCACCATGTCTGGCTAACTGCCATATAACCACTTCTTACCTTCCAACTTGCCAGCACACCAGCTGTCCCCGTTTCCCATCCTCAGTTCCCACGTTGAACTGAGACTTTTGTATTTCTCATGTTGTTTTATTTTCTGCATTTCCTGATGATTTGGGGTCTGGGGCCTTGCTGATCTTGAAGAGACCACCCCTCGCAGGGCCCGCTAATTCCTAGAGATGGTAACCATTTGTCTGCAAGTGTGCCTTCCACAGGGAAACCAGCCAGTCTATGACAGAGGATGACACTCCAGGCCTCCGCCCTAACCACCCTTGGGCCGGGTACCGGGAAAACTAGGGGCAGCTCCTATGCTGCCTAGCCCATGGCCAGGCCTCAGCCTGCGCATCCTGCCTGGCCTGGCCAGTCTGCAAAACCACGATAAAGGCTCTTGTGCAAGTTTCCAGCCTCACTCCCTCGGCCTCCTGCCCCGCCCCGGTGCCTCCCCAGATGGCCATGCATGGTGTGCCACACTTCCTGTTTCCAGGGGTCTGTGAGTATAACAAACAACCTCCTTCCTGACAGATTTTCATGTTTGCTTGTTTCCTTATACCTGGTTAAAACAAATCCTGGGTATAATTTACAACACCTTTTGGCCTCTGTTCAGCTCAGATCTTGGTAATGCCCAGTCAAACGCGTAATGGGGCTTGGCTTCTTGTCCCGTCATGGCTTCCTGGCCCTGACTCTTTAGCCAGAAAGTGAAGCTATCATCTAGTTAATGAAAAAAGAGGTCCCGATACAGACCCCAGGGAAGGGTTTTCAGATCGCACATAGGGAGGAATTCAAGGCAAGTCGCAGAATGCAGTGAAAGAAGCATGTTTATTAGAAATTCTCCACCGCCGAGCAGGGTGTCCTCAGAGAGCAAGTGGAGGGATGCAGCATCTTTAAGTTTTTCTCCTGGAGGGGACTTGTCTAAGTAAAGACAGACTAAGCTGTGTTTAAGTGCAGATGGGCAGACAGTATGACAATCATTCTATTGATTTACAGAAAACTACCCTTGACATTTTAGAGTGTAAGTACACCAAAGCATAACTGTAATTATCTTAAAAGCACATATTGGGGCCAGGCATAGTGGCTCACGCCTGTAATCCCAACACTTTGGGAGGCCTAGGTGGGTGGATCATGAGGTTAGGAGATCGAGACCATCCCGGCTAACATCATGAAACCCCATCTCTCTAAAAGCACAAAAAAATTAGCTGAGCGTAGTGGCACATGCCTGTAGTCTCAGCTACTTGGGAGGCTGAGGCAGGAGAATTGCTTGAACCCAGGAGGCAGAGGTTACAGTGAGCTGAGATCATGCCACTGCATTCCAGCCTGGGTGACAGAGTGAGACTCCATCTCAGAAAAAACAAACAAAACAAACAAAAACCACATGTTGCTATGGGTACTGGGCCACCTGGCCTTTGTGTCATTGTAGGGCTGTGTCCTCACAGGTGTCTTTAAGTTGTTTTGCTCACCTGTAAACATGACCATGTGACTGGCAAGGATGTGCCTGGCTAGTTTTAAGATGGAGTTGATTGTAGAATGTATCCTTCTGACTCTCCTCGGCTCCTGCTTTGCTCACATCCTGAGTGTACAGGCTCTCTTTGTTCATTCCTCTCTGTCCAACTGTCAAACCAGACACAACAAGCAGAGAGGAATGCATGCTTGAAAGATTCAACTTTATTGTACAATTTGAGTTGGCCTAGGGATTCTCTAAGGCCCCAGATAAACTGCACTCAGATGCCTGAAAACTTCCCACAACCAAATCCCTTTTCCTTGAGTACGACCCTCTTCTTCTTCTTCTTCTTCTTCTTCTTCTTTTTTTTTTTTGAGACAGGGTTTCACTCTATTGCCCAGGCTGGAGTGCAGTGGTGCAATCTCGGCTCACTGCAACCTCCACCTCTCAGACTCAAGCGATTCTCCTGCCTCAGCCTCCTCAGTAGCTAGGATTACAGGTGCACACCACCACGCCCAGCTAATTTTTGTATTTTTAGTAGAGATGGGGTTTCACCATGTTGGCCAGGCCCATCTTGAACTCCTGGCCTCAAGTGATATGCCTGCCTCAGTTTCCCAAAATGAACCTCTTCTTTTCCTCTTATAATAACAGAATAGAAATTGGATCAAAATGGCAAGCAGGACATGTACCTGTTTCTCCTCCCACCCCAAATTTTATAAAATGAAAGAAAATATATCTTTAATAAGGAAGCCCTGCAAGTTCAAAGTCGTTAGTTCCCCACCACCCAGACTAAGCATATTCAGTGGAATAATGTATATTCTGATTAGCACTAGATTTTGACAGATAAAAATGAATTTAAAGGATATCAGCAAGAAAAAAAAATAGAATCATAATGTAGAATTTCCAAATCATTAGAAAAAATACTGCAGTCCAACAGTTGGAAAGAACGAATAAGAAAATCATGGTAAAAATAAATTAGAAATAAAGATAATTAGAAATAAATCTAAGTACCCCACTACTAACAATAAATAAAATAAAATGGGTTTAAATGTTCTATTAAATGTCCCTCAGGTTGGGCTAAGGAAAAAAAAAACAAACCCTCA
The DNA here is from genome assembly GCF_009761245.1 of Sapajus apella. Lineage (NCBI taxonomy): Eukaryota > Metazoa > Chordata > Mammalia > Primates > Cebidae > Sapajus > Sapajus apella. The sequence goes on from NW_022436961.1 coordinate 28,947,242, forward strand.
AATCCAAGAATACACAGTATATAGGAGATCTTCCTAAACTAAAATGTCATAGGAGAGTTGAGTGTCAACTCAACTTCCAGCCAAAAATGGGACACCCCTTCTTTACTAAATACATGTATTGAAACATCACATTTTATCTCATAAACATACACAATTGCTATTTATCAATGGAACATAAAAAAACTAAAAAATTTGACAAAAGATATTTTAAACAAAAATAAAATGAATGTAGAGCATTATTTATATCAGAAAAAAATAAAATTCAAAGTGAAAATTATCATAAGAATGCTGATTCTTAGTTATAAAAGTGACAGTTCACCAAGGAGTTATGATACAGTCATGCATTGCTTAATGAAGGGGGTTCATTCTGAGAAATGAGTTGTTAGGCGATTTTGTTATGCAAACATCATGGCATGTACTTACAAAAATCTACGCGGTATAGCCTACTTCACATCTAGGTCACATGGTATGGCTTATTGCTCCTAGGCTACAAACCTGTACAGCACGTTACTATACTGAATACTTCGGGCAATCGTAACACAATGGTATTTTTGTATTTGAACCTGTCTAAACACAAAAGCATTGTGCTGCAACATTATGATGGCTATGTCACTCAGCTGTAGAAATTTTTCTCTTCATTATATTATCCATTATAATCTCATGAGACCTGCTCTGTGTATGCAGTCTGTTATTGACCAGAATGTCTATATGTGGTGCATGACTATAGTTACAAATCTCTGTGTACCTAACAACAGCTTCAAAACAATAAGGCATAAACAATAAATAATACAAGTTCAAAGAGAAATGTACAAATCCATAATCATGGTGGGAGAGTTTAAAAATTTCCCTCTCTCAGATATTGACAAATAAACAAAATTTAAGTGATAATATGTAGTATTCAAATGAATGAACACATTTTACAAATAACTCTATGTAGAATTTTGTAGCCCCCAAAATAGACTGCATTATTATTGAAACACTTAAGCTATAAGAATAAAAACTAGATGGGAGGCCGAGGCGGGTGGATCACAAGGTCAAGAGATCGAGACCATCCTGGTCAACATGGTGAAACCCCGTCTCTATTAAAGCTACAAAAAATTAGCTGGGCATGGTGGCACGTGCCTGTAATCCCAGCTACTCAGGAGGCTGGGGCAGGAGAATTGCCTGAACCCAGGACGCGGAGGTTGCGGTGAGCCGAGATCGCGCCATTGCACTCCAGCCTGG
>NW_022436961.1:28948565-29011516 GCF_009761245.1 Sapajus apella
AAAAAAAAAAAAAAAAAAAAAAAAAAGAATAAAAACTAGAGACCAGGCCATAAAGAAATGCCACATTCCAAAAGTGCAGGATGTCCACAACAACAAAAATGACTACGAAAAAGGAAATAAAAAATGAAATCATGCGTATAGTAACTTAAGAAAGATAATCCAAAACTATTAGTAGTGATTACTTCTGGGGAAGAGAGTTGGAGGTGGATATGGAATTTTTACATTTAGCCACATGTATGAAGTATTTGCTTGAAGTTTTTATGGTATTTATTTATTTATTTATTCATGAGACAGGGTCTCACTCTGCTGCCCAGGTTGGAGTGCAGTGGTGCAATCCCAGTTCACTGCAGCCTTGATTCTCCAGAGTCAGATGATCCTCCCACCTCAGCCTGCTAAGTAGCCGAGACTACAGGCATGTGCCACCACGCGTGGCTAATTTTTGTATTTTTTGGAGAGACAGGGTTTTGCCATGTTGCCCAGGCTGGTTTTGAACTCCTAGGCTCAAGCAATCTACCTGCATTGGCCTCCCAATGTGGTGGGATTACAGCCATGAGCCATGGTGCCCAACTTGCTTCAAGTTTGTATTACTGAGTGGGTAATTTTGAATTGTTTAAGGTAACAGGTATATAAAGTAACAAATGAGTATATAATAAGCTCCCTTTTCCAATTTACGGAAAAAAAAATACCTGAAAAACTAAGTAGGTTAGAAATAAAGTCATAAAAACCCTTATATAGAAAAACCTGTAAGCAGACTGGTGCAGCCTCAAAGGCACCAATTAGACAATAATAAACACAACTGAACTAAGTATTCAACTGGAGACAGCTTTTTAAAATCCCCCCTAATTAAAGAACAGCCAATCCAAACAAAAAGTACAAACATCAAAAGGAGATAAGACTGTTACTGGCAGTTACTATAGTTATCTGCTATAAACAACCTAGGGAATCAACAGAAATACCCAGTAGCCCGGTCAATAAGAATAAAACAATATGATGCTTTTGCTCCTTATTTAGACAAAAGTTAGATTTTCCACTCTTGCTAGGGATGTGGGAAACAGGCACGTGAATATAATGTTGGTAGGGATATAAACTGATCAATTTTTTAAAAGTTTTTTTCCAGCACTTTGGGAGGCCGAGGCGGGTGGATCACGAGGTCAAGAGATCGAGACCATCCTGGTCAACATGGTGAAACCCCGTCTTTACTAAAACTACAAAAAATCGGCTGGGCATTGTGGCGTGTGCCTGTAATCCCAGCTACTCAGGAGGCTGAGGCAGGAGAATTTCCTGAACCCAGGAGGCGGAGGTTGCGGTGAGCCGAGATCGCGCCATTGCACTCCAGCCTGGGTAACAAGAGTGAAACTCCGTCTCAAAAAAAAAAAAGCTTTTTTAAGCTATATATATAATATATATGTAATCATTTATATTATATGTATATAATTAATCCACCTTTGAGGTGGATGATCTACTCAGTTGAAGGTCTTAAGACTTAAATCAGTAGAAGTGAATAAAGCAGATGACCCTCCTTTAAGGTGGATGATCTACTCAGTTGAAGGTCTTAAGACTGAGGACCAGAGGAAGAAGGAATTCTGCCTCCAGATGCCCTTTGGACTTGGGCTGCCATATATATAAATAAAATAGGGATGGGGTCTCACTATGTTTCCCAGGCTGGTCTCAAACTCTAAGGCTCAAGTGATCTTCCCACCTCAGCCTCCCAGGCGTATTCCACCACGCCCAGCTAAATTGGTCTATTTTTGAGAGCAATTCAGGAGAATCTATCGAAGTTTCAAACACACTTATCCTTGGACAAATAACTGCACCCATCGTCGTTCTGTTAGTCTAGAGCAACACTTCCACATCTGCTTGAAGAAGCTTGTGCAAGGAACTGGCTGCAGCATTGTTTGAAATCATAGGGAATTAGGAGCCATCTAAATGTTTACCAACTTGTAACATATATTTGCATCTGTTTATGCTATGGAATACCACATGGAAGGAAAAAGAATGATATGAATGTACTGACAGAGACTCTCTAAGACATATTGTTAATTGAAAACATACACAAATGAAAAAAACAGCTGTTCTGTCAGCTACAGCTGTTGGCTGTCCGAAAAGCAATTGTCAACTGCCTTCTGTGATGTTGTTCCCCCTGGTGGTTGAAACAGTTCAACACTGACCGGGCGTTTCTAGCTTCCACTGCATCTAGAAGTGGGCATGGGACACATGTGGCAAACGAAACGTAAGGAAGCCTGTCCGTGGGTTTCTGTGAAATATTTTTCTGATGAAGGGCTGGGTACAGCAGCCCGTTCCTCTTTTTCCTACATTGGACACACAGGGATGTAACAAGTGGACTGTGGGAGGAGATATCTTGCAGCTACAAGGTCAAGAACACAAAGGAAAGCCCCTGAGAATTGTTAAAACAGGCTGGTCATGGTGGCTCATACCTGTAATCCCAGCCCTTTGGGAGGCTGAGACGGGTGAATGGTTTGAGGCCAGGAGTTTGAAACCAGCCTGAGCAACATGGCGAAACCCCATCTTTACAAAAAATACAAAAATTAGCCAGGAATGGTGGTGCGTGCCTGTAGTCCCAGCCACTTGGGGGAAAGAGGCAGGAGGATCACTTGAGCTCAGGAGGTTGAGGCTGCAGTGAACTGAGATCGCACTGCTCCTCTCCAGCCTGAGTGACAAAGTGAGATCCTAGCTTAAAAAAAAAAAAAAAGAATCACTAGAACAGTGGCGTCACCAAATGTCACTGAGCCACTGAGCTAACTCTCACTCAGACCTACTTATGTACAGAATTCTTGGATTGTGAGTCAAATAAAAACACTATATATTTAAGTCACTTTTCGTAAAAGATTCTAGATGAATGCATTTCTAACAGATATGACCCTGTATTGGTATAGGTACACCCATGTAAATGCATAGAGAAGATTTGTAACAATTCACACCAAATTGTGCATGACTACAACGCAGGAATGAAATGGGATTGCCTTTTTACTCTAAAAACTTTTGTAGTATTCTGATCTTTTCTTTTTTTGAGATGGGCTTGCTCTGTCACCCAGGCTGGAGTGCAGTGGTGCAATCAGCTCACTGCAGCCTTGAACCCCTGGGCTTAAGTGATCCTCCCACCTCAGCCTCCCCACCAGGCGGAACCACAGACACATGCCACCATGCCTAGATAATTTTTTTTTTTTTTTTAGAGATGGGGCCTTTTTATGTTGCCTAGGTTGGTCTTGAACTCCAGGGATCAAGTGATCCTCTTGCCTCAGCTTCTCAAAGTGCTTGGATTACAGGCTTGAGCCACTGGACAGAGCCTCTGAATTTTTTCAATAAGGTAGTTTTTATGTATCAATCATGTAATTTAAAGAAAGTTAGAAAACACAAAAATAAAACCTCACTGTTGGGATTTTGGGATTATAGCCAAATAGAAACAAAGAGTGTCACTCATAGTTCCATCACAAAGAAAAAAAAAATTGTCAATTTGCTCTCTGTCTAATAAAAAAGAAAATAAAACAAAAAATTAGTAGAAAATTAATTTAAACATTTTCCAAAGCAGGGGTAAAAGTTTATTAAAAAGCTTTAGGGTTAGGCACGGTCGCTTACACCTGTAATCCCAGAACTTTGGGAGGCCAAGGTAGGTGGATCATGGGGCAGGAGATCAAGACCATCCTGGCCAACATGGTGAAACCCCGTCTCTACTAAAATACAAAAATTAGCTGGGCCTGGTGGCGCACCTGTAGTCCCAGCTACTCAGGAGGCTGAGGCAGGGGAATTGTTTGCACCTGGGAGGCAGAGGTTGCAGTGAGCTGAGAATGCTCTACCACACTTCAGTCTGGCGGCAGAGCAAGACGCTATCTCCAAAAAAAAAAAGGAGAGAGAGCCTTAGAACAGTAAGGAAAGGAAGGAAAGTACACTTGGAAGAGTGGCAAGTGGGCGACCTGAGAAACCAAGCAACCAAGTGCGTGGCTTGACCTCTTGACTTGGGGTTTTCTACATTGGCATACTTCTGGGATCCTGCGTTACTTCTCCTCGCTCCTGAGATCTGACTGGGAAGCTGCGGATCAGTTTCAGGTGAGGATCGGGTATCTCTTACGTGACTGCGTTTCCCTGGGGCCAGCTGTGACCGGTTAATTAATATATTTTATGATTTGGGAGGTTTGGCTTTATAGAAAAATTGAGCAAATAGTACAGATAGTTCCTACACACATTCCCCCTCCCACTGTTTCCCTTATTTATTAACATCCTGCATTAATGTGGTTTGTGTGTCACCACTGATGAACCAATACTGATAAACTATCATTAACTGAATTCTATGATTTATGCTAAGGTCACTTTGTGTTATAGAGTCCCATGGGTCTTGATAAATGCGGAATGTCATGCATACACCGTACACCATACAGTATCAAGCAGAAAAGTTTCGCTGCCCTAAAATTCCTCTGTGTTCTGTCCACTCGTCCCTCCTCCCCCCACCCTCCATCCCTGGCAACCACAGATACTTTTATTGTCTCCATACTTCTGCGTTTTTCAGAAAGTCTTGCAGTTGGAATCATACAGTATGTAGCCTTTTCAGATTGGCTTCTTTCAATTAGCAACATGCACTTAAAGTTTCTTTTCATGTCTTTTCATGGCTTGAGAGCTCACTTCTTTTTAGCCCCAAATAACATTCCATGGTCCGAATGTGCTACAGTTTACCCGTTCACCTACTAAAGGACATCTGGGTTGTTTCCGATTTTTGGCCATTACAAATAAAGCTGCAATAGTGAGCCAAGATGTTGCCATTGCGCTCTAGCCTGGGCGACAAAGTGAGACTCCGTCTCAAAAAAACCAAAAACAAAACAAAACAAACAAAGCTGCTATAAACATCTGTGTGTAGCTTTTTGTATGGGCATACGTTTCAACTCAATTGGGTATATATCTAGGAGCACAATGGCGGAATTGTACAGTCAGACTGTGTTTCAATTTGTAAGAAGCTGCCACGGTGTCTTCCAAAGTAGCTGTACCATTTTGTACTCCTTGCCAGCAATGAATGAGAGTTCCTGTTGCTCTTGTATATATTTGGTATTGTCAGATTTGGGGATGTCAGCCTTCTGATAGGTTGCAGTGGTATCTCACTGTGGCTTTCATTTGCAATGGTCTCCTGACATATGTTCTTGCACATCTGTTCGTATGCTTATTTGCCATCTGTTGCTCTCTTTTCATAAAGTGTGTAAGGTAGGTGACAGCTGGAGTCTTCCAGTCTCTTGAAAATCAGATAAGATTTATTAAATTTCTTATCCCAAGCTCTGTGAAAGTGCTAATACCGTTTCCAGATAAATGTAGACTAGATTAGACAAGGAAAGACTCATAGCAGTGGATGAATTTATAATACTTAACATGCTTTCCATGTGTAAAGTATTGAGTGTTTTACAAATGCTTTCCTATGCACTAACTCATTTAGACTTGGGAATACACTTGTCTCAGATGGGCATAGCAGGTATTATCCCATTTTAAAAATCAGAATGGAGACCAGGTACAGTGGCTCAGGCCTGTGATCCCAGCACTTCAGGAGGCAGAGGTGGGAGGATCGCTTGAGATCAGGAGTTTGAAACCAGCCTGAGCAACATAGCACGACCCCTCACCCCTACAAAAAATAAAAAAATTAACTGGGCTCAGTGACGTGCACCTGTAGTCCCAGCTACTTGGAAGGCTGAGACGGGAGGATTGCTTGAGCCCAGGAGCTGGAGGTTACAGTGGATGTGATTGTGCCACTGCACTCCAGCCTGGGTGACAGGGCGAGGCCTTGTCTCTTAAAAGAAAATCAGGGTAGATAGGTGAATTGTCCCAGCTTATAAAACTCTAAGTGGCAAAACTGGGACATAACAAAGTTTTTATTACTCTGAGGTAGAGCTCTTTTCACTATGCCCCTAAATTCCTTCAAGAGGAAACCTGCTCTTGTCCAAGCAACTTGGGAGTGCAGTAGCTATCAGTGTCTCCTGCTGCTGCGAAGGTCATTAACATTTCCAGGTCTACACAGCCAGGAAATTCGAGTTCTTTACTACTGCATCCGGGAACTTGATTTGGGATGGAGCTGGGGTGTGGGGTCTTCTTAGTCCCTTCCAGAGGGGCTTTGATCACATCCTGCTTTGTGTTGATCTCGAAGTCTGGACATTCGGAGCAGGGTGTGGGGCAAGGAGGAGTCACCAGTCAGTGAGACAGGAGTGCACTAAGCATGTTTTTCTCTTCTGATACTTTGACATCTTGGGGCCTTGCTGACATTGTGAGGACTTCCCCTTCCAGAGCTAGCCAGTTCCCAGGGATAATAAAGGACTCCTGTCCAGAAGCAGGCCTTTCATGTGCAAACCAACCAATCCAGAGCCCACACCCCACCAAAACCCCAAAGCACAAATTATAAATAAACATATTGATGAATTTAAGCACATCAAAAATAAGGTCTTTTTTTTAAAGAAAAGGACAACATAGGTAGGCATTAGTAATATGAGAGACTGAAATAGGTATCTCCAACGTTGAAAACATAAAGGCTAATGTCCAGAACATATGAGCAAACTGCAGATCAAAGACAAATCAGACAGAAAGATGGGGAATAGTTATGAAGAGAATAATCACCGAAAGAAAAAATGGAATGACCAACAAGTCTATGAAGAGATGCATAAATTCATTAGTAATCAGAAATGAAAATTAACACAACAACGAATGCCTCTTCACAGTCATCAGACTGGCAAACTAGTAACTGGGGTAATGCCAACTGTAGAAGAAAATGAAAATGTAGGAAAACAGAGGAGTGGAGACAGGAATGGGCACTTCAGAGAGACGCCCACCAGTACTGTGGCAATGGAATATGGGTATTTACTGTTGGATGCTTAACTTGATTTGTCAACCTGATCAGGCTATAGTACCCAGATATTTGGTTCAATGCTTTATTCTACATGTTGCAATGAAGGCATTTTTCAGATGTGATAAGCATTTAAATCAGTAGACTTGAATAAAGCAGATGATCCTCCTTTAAGGTAGATGATGCACTCAGTTGAAGGTCTTAAGACTTAAATCAGTAGAAGTGAATAAAGCAGATGATCCCCCTTTAAGGTGGATGATCTACTCAGTTGAAGGTCTTAAGACTGAGGACCTGAGGAAGAAGGAATTCTGCCTCCAGATGCCCTTTGGACTTGGGCTGCCATACCACCTCTTCCCTGGGTCTACAGCTTGCAGCCTGCTGACCTTCTGATATGATTTGGCTCTGTGTCCCCACCCAAGTCTCATCTCGATTTTTAATCCCCACGTGTCGAGGGAGGGACCTGTAATCCCCATGCGTCAAGGAGGGATGTGATTGGATCATGTGGGTGGTTTCCCCCAAGCTGTTCTTGTGATAGTGAGTTCTCTCGAAGGCTGGTGGGTTTATAAGTACTCGGAAGTTCCTCCTTCACTCTTCTCTCTCCTGCTACCTTGTGAAGAGGGTGACTGCTTCTTTTTCTGCCATGATTGTAAGTCTCCTGAGGCCTCCACAGCCATGTGGAACTGTGAGTCAATTAAACCTCTTTCCTTTATAAATTACCCAGTCTCTCCGGGCGCGGTGGCTGACGCCTGTAATCCCAGCACTTTGGGAGGCCGAGGTGGGTGGATCACGAGGTCAAGAGATCGAGACCATCCTGGTCAACATGGTGAAACCCCGTCTCTACTAAAAAATACAAAAAATCAGCTGGGCATGGTGGCGCTTGCCTGTAATCCCAGCTACTCAGGAGGCTGAGGCAGGAGAATTGCCTGAACCCAGGAGGCGGAGGTTGTGGTGAGCCGAGATCGCGCCATTGCACTCCAGCCTGGGTAGCAAGAGTGAAACTCTGTCTCAAAAAATAAAAATAAAAAAATAAAAAATAAAAAAATAAAATAAAATAAAAAATAAATTACCCAGTCTCAGGGAAGTTCTGTATAGCAGAGTGAAAACGGACTAATCCACCTTCTATGCAAATTTTAGGTTTGCTAGTCTTCACAATCATGTGAAGGAATTGCCATTCATTAAAATCAAACTCTCTCTCTCTCTCTCTCTGACCATGTCCCTAAAGTCGATATGTTAGAAACCTAACACTGTTGCCAATGCAACAGTGTTAAGAGGTGGGACCTTTAAGAAGTGATTGATGTCAATATCTTGAGAGTGCATTTGTTATAAAAGTGAGCTTAGCGTGGCGAGGTGGCTCATGCCTGTAATTCCAGCACTTTGGGAGGCCAAGGTGGGTGGATCACGAGGTCAAGAGATCAAGACCATCCTGGCCAACATAGTGAAACCCCAACTCTACTAAAAATGCAAAAATTTGCTGGGTGTGGTGGCGCGTGACTCTAGTCCCAGATACTTGGGAGGCTGAGGCAGGAGAATTGCTTGATCCCAAGAGGTGGAGTTTGCAGTGAGCTGAGATCGTGCCACTGCACTCCAGCCTGGTGCTTGGAAACAAAGCAAGACTCTGTCTCAAAAAAAAAAAAAAAAAAAAAATTCAGCTTAACCTCCTCTTGCTGTTATCCTTTCTTGTCTTTCCATCTTCTTTTCTGTTACAACACAGCAAGAAGATCCTTGCCAGATGCTGGCACATTGATACTGAATTTCCCAACCTCCAGAACTGTGAGCTGAATATATTTTTATTACTTATCTTATAAATTACCTAGTTCATGGTATTCTGTTATAGCAGCACTAAGACAATACCCAATTGGTTCTGTTTCCCTGGAGAGCCCTGACTAATATGCTTGTGTTGTAGAAATCTCCCCTTCTCTGGCCTGGCTCCATCCCAAGGCAAGAGAGTAAAGGTTTTCTCTCTGGGGAAAGGAGGCAGTTTGAGCCCCCAGTCCTGACACTGGCTGGATTCCCTCTGTGTTCCACACAGTGAAGCCCATCAGTCAACAGGTCTCGGCAGTGCACCAGACATGCAGTCAGCGTTTCCATGCCTCATTCTTACAGTGGTACAGAAAGTTGAGATTTCTGGATATTTGCAGAATGCATCTGGTATGAAAGACAGAGGCCAAAACAAACAAAGGAAAGGAACTCAGAGGGAAAAGAAGGAATGCTGGGAGGAAATCTCAAATAAAAAGTTACCCACCTCCTCAGAAATTAAAGAAAATGATCAAAGTCACAGAACAAAACCAAGAGGACTTAAAAGGAACACTTATAGAATATAAAGAGGTTTTGGAAATTTAAATATAACAGCAGGAATTTTTTTAAATGCTAGACGAGAAAGGTAAGGAAGTTTCCAGAAAGCATAACAAAAAAGAGAGAGAAAGGATAAGAAAATGAGAGGGTGGGCCGGGCGCGGTGGCTCACGCCTGTAATCCCAGCACTGTGGGAGGCCGAGGCGGGTGGATCACGAGGTCAAGAGATCGAGACCATCCTGGTCAACATGGTGAAACCCCGTCTCTACTAAAAATACAAAAATTAGCTGGGCATGGTGGCACGTGCCTGTAATCCCAGCTACTCAGGAGGCTGAGGCAGGAGAATTGCCTGAACCCAGGAGGCGGAGGTTGCGGAGAGCTGAGATTGGGCCATTGCACTCCAGCCTGGGTAACAAGAGCGAAACTCCGTCTCAAAAAAAAGACTTAAGAAAATGAGAGGGTTAGTTGTGGAGAATAATTTAGGTCTGGTGGAAATTCCACAAATAAAGAACAAGAAAAATAACAGGGAAATAATTATCAAATAAATAGCACCAGGCATAGTGGTTTACTTCTGTAATCCAGCACTTTAGGAGGATAAGACTGGAGATCACTTGAGCCCTGGGGTTTGAGACCAGCCTGGGCAGCTTGGTGAAACCCTGTCCCTACTAAAAAATATAAAAATTAGTTGGGCCTGGTGGTGCACACCTGTAGTCCCCGATACTCGGGAGGCTGAGCTGGGAGGATTGCTTGAGCCTGGGAGGTCAGAGCTGCGGTGAGCTGAGATTGTACCACTGCACTCCAGCCTAAGCCACAGAGCAAGACTCTGTCTCAAAAAACAAGCAAGCAAACAAACAACCCGTCAACAAAGGCAAAAAACCACTCTGGGCCCAGGATAATGAATGAAGAGAAACAGACTCATACCAGGGAACATCTTCATGAATATTAGGGATTAAAGAAAACAGCCCAGAAGTTTCCTGAAAAAAATATTAGGTCAAATAGCAAAAGATTTGGGAATCAGAAAAGCAATTGACTTCTCAACAACACCACCAATATGAAGGCACCGATAAGCCTTCAAATTCTGAAGGAAAATTATTTCAAACACAGTATTCGATAGATGGGCAAACTATCAATCGAGTAGGAGAGGACAATAAAGGCACTTCGATACACGCAAGGTAAAAAAAAAAGTGAATTCTCATTATCTGATCTCAGAAAGCAAATGAAAGGTTTATTCAATTAAAGTGAGGAAAACAGGGACTGTGTTATGTGAACAAGGTAAGGGGACTTCCCAGGAGAATGAAGCAGTCCCGGAGGACAGCCAGGAGGAAGAGCTTGGAGGATGTGTCTAGAGCAAACAAAACAAACATGTGACAGGTTTCTAGATCTCTTGGACCATGAGAGGAGTTTGACAGACGTATTGGAGAGCTTTGGACCAAAATTACTGAGCAGTACATATTTAATAAAAATCTAAGCCAAAGTGGCCGGGTGTGGTAGCTCACGCCTGTAATTCCAGCACTTTGGGAGGCCGAGGTGGGCGGATCATTTGAGGTCAGGAGTTCGAGACCAGCCTGGCCAACATGTGAAACCCCATCTCTACTAAAAACACAAAAATTAGCTGGGCATGGTGGTGCACACCTGTAATCCCAGCTACTCAGGTGGCCGAGGCACGAGAATGGCTCGAACCCGGGAGACACAGGTTGCATTGAGCTGAGATGGCGCCAGAGCGAGACCCTGTCTGAAAAAAGAAAAAAGAAAAAGAAAACTAAGCCAAATTAAACAAACAAACCAAAAACAGAAAAAAAAAGGCGCTTATTAAATCTAGGGGAAAAAGATGTGAAATAAAGAAAACATAAATACATAAGCCTCAGATATGAGCCATATTTCCATAGAGGCCATTGAATGATTATTTCATTAAAATTTGTTTAAATATTTATTTAATTAAAATGAAAATGAATTAAAACTGGGAGATGAACAACTGAGAGGATATGAACTGCTATTCTAAACCAGCCAGATGTGGTGGCTCACGCTGGTACTCCCAGCATTTCGGAGGCTGAGGTGGGAGACTCAGCTGAGCCTAAGAGTTTGAGACCAGCCTGGGCAACATGACAAAACCCTATCTCTACAAAAAATACAAAAGTTAATCCAGCTTGGTGGTGTAAGCCTGTAGTTCCAGCTACTTGGGAAGCTGGAAGGGTTGATTGAGCCTGGAGTTTTGAGGCTGCAGTGAGCCATGATCATGTGACTGTACTCCAGCCTGGGCAGCAGAGTGAGACCCTGTCTCAAAAAAAAAAAAAAAAAATTAAGAAATAGCAGTATATGCATTTTATGTAGATATACAGGGGTAAATAATGGGGAAAAAAAGCTAAAAGAGTTGAAAGTTGAACTTGAGGTTAGGACAGAGGATTACTTTTGCAGGGCATGGGTATAACGGATTATAGCGCTACCTGGTATTTTACATGATGTGCAAGTATTATTTTGGTAAGGTTAACATTTAATGGAAAACCCACACACAACCCTTCTCATCTCCTTTCACTCTGCTCCTCTTCAGAGCCAAATTACTTAAAAGCATCCCCTGCACTTTTTGTGTCTGTTTCTTTGCATTCCACACATTTCTCAATGAAATTCAGTCTAGCTTTTGGCTCCTCATGCCGCCCAAACAGCCCCTGATAAATTCGTCAGTGATCCCGGCATTGTTAATGGCAACTCCTACTTTAGCCTCATCGGACTTGGCTTCTTGGCTGCATTTAACTCTATGGCACACTCAGCCTCCCCTCTTGAGTCTCTCCTTGGCCTCAGTGATCCAGCACTTGGTCTCCTGGACTGCCAGCCTTGGAGACGTTCCTTCAGGCTTTACTGCCTCTGCTTGGACACCACATGCTGCTTTTCTTCAAGGGGTGGGGACCCTAGGCTCTCCTCTCTCACCAAGCTCTCTCCTAAGCCCATCTTGTTCTGTCATGTCTATCATCTGCCTACTCCAGATGACCTGGAAATTGTCTCCGGCTCAACTTGTCCTCTGAACTCCAGGTCAGCACCACCCTTTGAGCAGCTCAGAATTTTCCTCAATGTGAACATGCTTCAAACCACACTCCTGACTTTTCCCCTAGTCCTGATCCTTTTCCAGCCAGCCCCCCATCTCCACCACCATCCAAATGGGCAAGCCAGATTCTCAGATTCCTTCACCACTCTTCTCTGCCATCCCCTTACCCAAGCACCATCAATGGTAGCTCGAAAATGTTTCTCAAATCCGCTCACTTCTCTCTACGGCCACCACCAGCACCAAAAACAGTAGCAACCTTGTTCAGATGGTGTTGTCTCCCCTGAACTCCTGCAAATGGGACAGCAGTCAGTGATCTTGTCAACGCACAAATCTCATGTCACTCTCCTGCTTCCAGAATAGGCAACGCCTGTAGCATGGCCCCTGCACCTCGTCCATTCACTCTGCTCCACTCTCCTTGGCCTGATTTGACTCCTCCTACCTTTCATGTCCCCTCGCACCACAGACGTTTGACACACTCCGTGTCCTCCTGCCAGAACCCTTCAGCCTTGCCTCAATTCCTAGCAGTGCCTGCTCAGTCCTCAGATCTGGACTTCGGCATCACTTAGCAAGGAAGCCGTTCCCTGGCGGGGACAAAGCTCCTTATGACAGCACAGGCTCTTTCTCCTGCGAAGCGTCTGTCACAGTCTCAATTTTATGCAGCATGTGCCTTGCATTAGTGCCTGCTTTTACTATTAAACTGTGAGCACCATGAGGTTGGAGATTCTACCTGCTTTTGCTCACCATTTATCCCCAGGACTTAAAACACTGTCAGACTTATAATAGGCACTCCATAAATATTTGTCAAATGAATTGGTGACTACATAAATCACTTTCCTACGGGGCCTTCAACACAGCACTGATCCTCCCCATTGCCTTCTCTTGAGGCTGGCAAAATAATGCAGATGGAAAAAAATGGCCTGAAAGCCCGAGTGAGTCTAATGCAGATGAATCCTATTAGACTCCGCTATAAAGAATGGTTTTTGACTTTCTGGGAAAGGATCCAGTACAAGGAAATAACATGCTCCAAACCACACTCCTGACTTTGCCCCTAGTCCTGATCCTCTTCCAGCAGCCCCCTGTCTCCACCGCCATCCAGATGGGCAAGCCAGACGCTCAGAGGCACCCTTCACCGCTCCTCTCCCTCATCCCCTTACCCAAGCACCATCACACAGCTGTGTCCGAAGTCCAGCTTGGATTTGACATCATCCCCATTTCCTTAGAGCTCAAGCAAAGCTCTTGGTATTTCAGATGCCAAAATCTGGCCACATGTGTGAGGTTTGAATTTTTACTCCTTACTTACATGACGGGCAGGAAGAAAGTGCCTGGACTCTCCGTGTCGGCCTCCTCTCCCGTGTGATGGGCTCTTATGGGGACCTCTGTCTCTCCCAGGAGCTCACAGCCTGTCTCATCCAGGACAGAGCATGAATTGGGAACATGTTTGGACCACAGAACCTCCTGCCGAGTCATCTGCCTCCAAACTTTGGAACAAATCCATTAAGGGCAGCTTTGGGGAACCACGGAATATTTTTAGGTGCTGCTCACTTCATGCCCCCTTCTCCTGAGAATGCCTTCTGCAGAAGGGCAGGGCTCAGCTAGCACCATCTCAGGTCACAGTTGAATGGGCCATCGGGGGACAACTCATGGAGTGTGGAGAAATGAGATGATCCTCCTGGAACAGGCTGGCATGGAGACTCTTCTCTCTTGTAGACAAGTCAGGAGGCCGTGTGGAGTCAGGGCTGGCATGACCTTTCCTTTCTTGTGCACAGAGAAACAGGGCAGGCTGACATGCAGGCTACAGTACAAGAAGACAGGAGACCACTGGGTCGCAGTACGGTGAAGAGCATAAACTCAGTCCTCAGCCTTGCATTTCCTGATTCCAGTCCCTCATAGGCCTGGATGTGTTTCCCACCCTGACATTCCATGAAATACCCCTGCATCCTTCCAGTGGATTATTATCATTATTATTATTATTATTTGAGACGGAGTCTCACACTGTTGCCTGGGCTGGAGTGCAATGGTGCGATCTTGGCTCACTGCAACCTCCGCCTCCTGGGTTTAAGTGATTCTCCTGCCTCAGCCTCCCAAGTAGCTAGGATTACAGGTGCCCACGACCATGCTGGGCTAATTTTTTGTACTTTTTATTAGAGACGGAGTTTCACTATGTTGTCCAGGCTGGTCTTGAACTCCTGACCTCGTGATTCACCCACCTTGGCCTCCCAAAGTGCTGGGATTACGGGCATGAGCCACCGCACCCGGCCATCCTTCCAGTGGATTCTAGTGTGTGCTTGAGCATGTTGCATACAAACAGAGACAGAGATGGGGTGGGGAGGAGGGTGCATTGAGAGACATTTTTCTTTTCTTTTTTTTTTCTCTTCTTTCCTTCCTTCCTTCTTTTTTTTCTTCAGGGTCTTGCTCTGTTGCCTAGCTGGAGTGCAGTCATGCAATCATAGCTCACTGCAGCCTTGAATTCTTGGGCTCAATCAATCCTCCCATCTCAGCCTTCCAAGTAGCTGGAGCTATAGGTGTGTGCCATTATGCCTGGCTAATTATTTTATTTTATGTAGAGATGAGGTCTCACTATGTTGCCCAGGCTGGTCTTGAACTCCTGGCCTCAAGTGATCCCCTTGCCTTGGCCTCCCAAGTGTCTCTGGGGAGAGACATTTCCAAGAAAGAAACGTCAGTTCTCCTGACACATTGGAAGTTGGTATGTAAATGGAAAGAGAAAAAGACCCTGCTATTGGCTGAATTGTGCCTGGTACTGTGCTAGGAACCTCCCACGGAGCGCCTCTCTTTTGAAATGTAAGAGCTTTCTGTGGCAGATCTTCTTATCCTCATTTGACAGACAGGAATCAGAGGCTCAGGAGGTCAGCCAACGCTGTAGTCTGTAGGTCACACAGCTAGTAAGTGACATGGAAATGGATGTGGAGCTGGCCCTGGAAGTAAACACAGCAATTGCAGTGGCCCTGGCCCAGACTGGCCAGCCGATGAGAAGTGGGGGGATGGCTGGGGTGGCCATTGTGTCCCTGTCGAGGGAAGCAGTAGCATTTGTGTCTGGTGTCCTGGTTATACCCGGTCATTATTTGTCCACACTACAGAATGCATCAAAGATGTTGCTTTTGTGGAAAATTCCTTTTCTGCCCCTCAGCCTTGTATCGTTTTCTCCTCTGACACGACAAGGTGTAATTAACATTCTAACCTCTGCAGGCAGATGCCAGTCTGACCCATCGCTCAGAGTAGCACAGATCTTTGCTCAAGTGACTGAGGGGTTGATGCATTTCCCATTGTGCGTGGGGGCAGGGAGATGGTAGCAGGAGAGGGGAGGAGGCTGGTGTGCATTCTGGTTTCAGGGCAGGAGGCATTTTGCTTTTCCCTCCTGATGCCTTGTCTGTAGGTTCCTACCTGAGGCGCCACATTTTCTCAGGAGCCAGGGCTGACTGTGGTACAAGCTGCCCTTTGGATGCAAAGCACAAGCCTGGTTTCCATGGGAACATCTCAGGAGGAGGATGCAAGGATTCCAGGCTCTGTGGCCTTGGATAAACAATGCGTTGGATGTTTTTGAGAATCCCAGAACCTTCCCTCTACTTTCTGTAACACTGCTTACAAAAAGCAGCTGAAATGAGAAATTATTTCCATGCAGCTTTTAATATGTAGAAGGAAAATCCTATGTGTTTATTTAATAAACCAAGCGTAAGTGGGGGGTTTGAAAAAACGTGTCTGTCAACCTGCTTAGCAGGACAAAGAATCGTAGGAAGGAATTCTAGTGAGGGGCTGCTAGGTTCCTCCAGGCTTCTCTCTGACACCTGTCTGCTCAGTCACCACCTGACTTAGCAGCCTCTGCAGTGCAGCTCACACCAGAGCGGGGTCAGTTTGCTTCTTAGCTAAGGGCTCATTCATTCATTCATTCATTAATTCATTCCCACATTCCACCACCATTTATGGAGCACCTACCCAGTACGAGGGACTGCACCACTAGTTGGGACCTGAAGAACATGAATGGAACTCATGGCCCAGCAAGGAAGACAAATAGCACGAGAAGTGTAAATTACAGATGGATCCAGATCCAAGGCTGAAACGATTCAAGGTCAACCGTCAGGACGTTTTTGTTAATGGTCAGCCCTTTCCTTCCTATCCTGGTGGCTCCTGAGTGTTTTGGTGCTATAGTTAGAGGAAAACAGCTTTTCTCTTTTGATACGGTTTGGAACTTGTCCCCATCCAAATCTCACGTCAAATTGTAATCCCCAATGTTGGAGGTGTTCATGCCTTGTGGGAGGCAGTTGGATCATGAGAGCAGATTTCCCCTTTGGTGCTGTTCTTGTGACTGTGAATGAATTATCACGAGATCTGGCTGTTTAAAAGTGTGCGGCACCTCCCCCTTCACTCTCTGTCTTTCTCCTTGTTTGGCCATGTGAAGATGTGCCTGCTTCCTCTTTGCCCTTCACCATGATTGTAAGTTTCCTGAGGTCTCCCCAGCCATGCTTCCTGTACAATCTGCAGAACTGTGAGCCAATTAAACCACTTTATAAATTACTCAGTCTCAGGTATTTATAGCAGTGCAAAAATGGACTAATAGACCTTTCTACACCACCAGCTAAGGATTGGAGCCCTGTTGTGGAACCCCTGTTGTCCCGAGGACTTTGTTTTCAGCTGCCTTTCAGCTTTAGTGTGGTAGGGCAAGGCTATGGGTTTTAAGTCCAAGATCTGGGGTCAAAACTATCCCTGTCATTTGCCATGTGGGTGATGTCTGAATCTTGATATCCTCATCTGTAAAATGGGAACATCTCATAGGGCTGTTTGAAGGATAAATGAAATAGTATGTGCAAAGTTTCCTGACACTGTGCTTTGGCATATGGATAGAGCTAACTATTGGTCTCCTTCCCTCTACTTTGTCTCAGATTCCCATCCCCTTCCACTTGTTGCCAGCTGTTGCTTGCCTGTGACCTGGAACTCTTGCTACCTGGGGTCTAGGGTTACTTGCAAAATGGCACCTTCTAATGGATATTGCAATGGTTAATGTATGTGTTAACTTGGCTGAGCCAAGGGGTACTCAGACTAAACTTTATTTCTGGGTGTGTGGATATTTCTAGGTGAGGTTAGCATTTGAATCAGCAGACTCAGCAAAGGAGTGCCTTCTGCAATGCAGGTAGGTACCATGCAATCTGTTGAGGATCTGCACAGGACAAAAGGAAGAAGAAGGAATTCTCTCCTTTCTTTTCTGCCTCACTGCTGGAGTGGGAGCATTCCTTCTCTTCCTCTTCTGACTGTGGAATGGGTTTTATGTCATCAGCTCCCATAGTTCTCAGGCCTTTCAACTTGGATTGAGCTACACTACCAGCTTTCCTGGGTCTCTAGCTTGCCAGTTGCAGATTGTGGGACTTTTTAGTCTTCATGATCCCATGAGTCAATTTCTATAATAAATCTACACATCTCTCTATATCTATCCTATTAGTTCTGTGTCCCTGGGGAACCCTGACTAATACTACTCCAAAGCAGAGTGAGATCTCCAGCTTCTGGCTGGTCCTTTAGATAAATTGTTTTCTACACCTTAGAACTTTCATGACTCCCCTGCGCTCTATTCAGTTGTAAAAGAATAGGCAATGAGCCGGGCGCAGTGGCTCAAGCCTGTAATCCCAGCACTTTGGGAGGCCGAGGCGGGTGGATCACGTGAAACCCCGTCTCTACTAAAAATACAAAAAATTAGCTGGGCATGGTGGTGCGTGCCTGTAATCCCAGCTACTCAGGAGGCTGAGGCAGGAGAATTGCCTGAACCCAGGAGGCGGAGGTTGCGGTGAGCCGAGATCTCGCCATTGCACTCCAGCCTGGTAACATGAGTGAAACTCCGTCTCAAAAAAAAAAAAAAAAAAAAAAAAAGAATAGGCAATGATGCAGTTCCTACGAAGGAACTTAATGAAATAAAGCATATGGGAAAAAGTCTGTTGAAAAGACACTCCTACCCAGCAAAAATGAGGTGAAGTTCTCCTCCTCTATGCATTTAATTGATAATTTATGTTTCTGTTATTCCCTGAATAATGCCACTGCTCCACTTCTCTGAGTCTTAGTGCATAGAAGGATAAATATCTAAGTATATAAAGCCTTCAACTCAACATTTATGGGGTCATTAACTTTAAGAGAAAGCAAAAGCTGTGTTGAACATGACTGCTGGCTTCTGGAAGGATATGATGTTCAGGTCAGGGCTGGCAGCATAGAGAACCTCCTGTGAGGTGTGATTTCAGTTACATTTTCTGACCCCAAATCTCTCTCCTTACTGTCTGTCCTAATGCCTGAAGTTCCAAAGTTAGAAGACTGCCCTTTTGTTCTTCTTATGAAAATGTCTCCATTTCTGGCAAATGCAATTGAATCAAGTTGTCATGGAATGGCCATTAGGGATACCCCGGGACACGTGGGAGCCAGGACAGGTTTGCTGACTTAATCTCTTCTTCTGGTATCGCTCTGTGCTGCTGGCCTGAGGTGGCCAGCTGAGAGCATGGCCTGAGGCACTGAAGGACTGCACAGGAGAGGGAGGTGATGCAGATACAGGCCAGAAGAGTTGCTGATGTGGGGAAACTGTTTAAAGAGACTGTGTTCATGTTTGACCTGTCAGGGACAGAGGCAGGGAGGGTGGCCTGAACTCCGTGAAGACAGTTCATGGGTGTCTTGAGGTCAGGAAATCATGATGCTGAGAAGTCAGCATGAGGGCTCTGGACCAGGACAGAGGGGGCAAGCACAGGTGCTAAACCAAGAGCCCCAAGCTGAGGTGAGGCTGGAGGTGGAAAGGAAGCCTGAAGGAGGCAGGAGACTGGACCGGGCACAGCAGACACTGGCTTAGATGCCAGGGGTTGCACTGAGGCTCTTATCTTGGAAGCTGGGCCATTGAGACCTTCTGCTAGGGGTGGGCTCTTAGGGTGGCAGAGCCAACTGGGCCCTAAGAGCACAGCAAAATTGCATGATGACATTTGTGGGCCCGAGGCATGGGTCCCATTGGTACCCTGAAGCCCCATCGATACCTTACCGGCCCCTTCAGTACAGTAAAAAAATATATCTAGTCTTTGTTTCTGGCTCTGGCACAGAGCTTCTGGAGAAAGTAAAAAGTTCCTCTTCCAAGTTTCCCTTCTTGCTAAAGAATAAAAATAATAAATGTCAGAAATAATAGTTTCTTTTAAGGACTAACTTTCATCAAAGCCTTCTTGCTTTTTGCTAATAACTCTCTGTTAAGCTCTGTCCTATGTAGCTGTCAGACATAAAGAAATAAGTATAAGTACATTCTATGTCCTTGTACTTTAACTGAGGTATTTGTGCTAGACGTGCTCACAGGCATGTCCCAGCTCACAGCCTATGCCCCTTCCTTATTTAGACCTCCTCTTTTTCTTTGTTTGCCCTTGCCTTTACCTATTTAGAATAGTTTCAAGTTATTAGCCAATCAAGTTCAGTTTAGATTGTGAGGTCTGGTTTCAACCAACTGAGATTGGACACAGCAGTAAGGACTCAATGAGTAAGGAATCAATATGTCTGCCTTTCCTTTATTCGTTGTACTGTCATGGCAAGATGGCTAATGAGAGCACCTTTCTATAAAAAGTAAAATTGCCTTGCTGAGAAAACTTTTTGTCTGAATGCTAATTTTTCCTTGCATTCCCTAGGAATAAGCATTCTGTTTCTAATAGTTTCAAATGCCCTTCTAATTTTCTGAGTAACAGGAGTGTCTTTTGTTACTGATAATAAGCCCCTTTTGACCTCACCTGAGTTGATGCTAATGAGGCAACTCATCACTGGGGCCCTAGATAAATAGCTTCAGGATGGGAACTGGTCACTAGGAAGACCGGCCATGTGATTAGAGGGTGGGAACATTCAGCCCTATATAGGGCCCCAACCTCCAGAGAAGGAAGAGGCTGGAGATGCGTCCAATCACATGGCCAGTGGTTTAATCAACCACACTTATGTAACAGAACCTCAATGAAAACTCTGAACAATAAAGCTTGGAGAGCTTCTGGGTTGGTGAATAAACTAAGGCACCAAAAGGATGACAGCTCCTGACCCAACAGGGACAACAGCCCCTGTCCTACCTACCTTTCCTCTTTGTGTCTCTTCTCTGTGGCTGTGCTGGTTTTATCCTTTATAATTAACATCATAATAATAAGTATTGTGCTTTTTCGAGTTGTGCAAATTATTCAGTGAATTATCAAACATGGTGAGTAGGTTGTGGGAACCCCCACATTTGTGGTTGGCCAAGAAGAAATGTTGGTACCTTGGGGCTTCCCAAGACTTGTGTCTTGTATCTGAAGCTGAGGCGGTCCTGAGGGACTGAGCTCTTTGCTTGTGGGTTCTGTGCTAACTCTGATAATGTCAGAATTGAATTGCGGGAAACCCAACATATCAGCGAACTGGTGTCAGAACATGGCCCCATCCTCCATAAAAACATTAAGAATTATAATTGCATTGATATAAAAGAGAATGTAATCCAGCTGAATTCATTATTACTGTGTTTATTAAAAATATCTGATTCTAAGAGAAATAAAACATTCCCATTAGTCCTAGACATTGTGCCCAGTGAAGGTGGCCCTGTCCTTCAGTGTACCTCAAGGGGCAGTGCTGGGTTTCAGAAAGTGGTATGAGAATGGAGCACAGCAAGGTGCCCAGGGGAGGACAGAGGAGGAGGCTGAAGGAAAGATAGGCAATAGGGATGTCTTCCTGTTGTTTTGGGGCTGCTTCCGTATTCAACATGTTCTATTTATTTATTTATTTGAGATGGAATCTCACTCTCTCACCAGTCTGGAGTACAGTGGTGTGATCTCAGCTCACTGCAACCTCTGCCCCCGGGGTTCAAGCAATTCCCCTGCCTCATCCTCCCGAGTAGCTGGGATTACAGACATGCACCACCACACCTGGCTAGTTTTTTGTATTTTAGTAGAGATGGGGTTTCGCCAGGTTGATCAGAATGGTCTTGATCTCCTGACTGCGTGATCCGCCCACCTCAGCCTACCAAAGTGCTGGGATTACAGGTGTGAGCCACTGTGTCCAGCCCACCATATTCTTTTCACAACAACCTGTATCCATGCTGTCATAGTGACAGTGATTTTGGTGTTGGGGGGTAGCTTTTTTTTTTGTTTTTTGAGAGAGTGGGTCTTGCTCTGTCACCCAGGCTGGAGTGCAGTGGCATCGTGATGGCTCACTGCAGCCTTGAACCCCTGGCTCAAGCAATCCTCCCACTTTAGACTTCTGAGTCATTGGGACCACAGGTGTGTGCCACTATGCTTTGTTAATTTTATTAAAAGACCTTTTTAAAAAAAGATCGGCCCACTGTGTTGCCCAGGCTGGTCTTGAACTCATGGCCTCAAGTGGTCCCCCTGCCTTAGCCTCCCAAGTAGCTGGGATTGCAGACATGAGCAACCTTGCACCTACCTCCTTGGGGAAGTTTACAAACACTGTTTGGAGCTGTCTTCACTGGCATAAGGGCAAATGTATAATATACTAGAGAGTGAAGCATTATCTTAGTTCAAATCTAACAGAGAGATTTCACAAAGCTTTAACAAGCTAGACTCCCCAGTTCCCTCTTACAAATCCTACCCTCTTCCTAATACAAAAGTGAGATCACACACTAAACGTGGAAGGGGGGTGGGAGGGAAGGTCATTAAAATATGGAAGACTCACAATCCGAAGTTTCTGGTCCCAAGTTGTCCTAATTGATATTCCAGCAATGTCATGGCCAGGGTCTGGGCAGCCTCTGCCCCAGCCAAACATCTTACATTACCTGGATGGGCAGGTATCCTTTTCCTCTGTCACTGTATTAGTTTGCTATGGCTGCCATAGCAAGGTGCCACAAACTGGGTGGCTTAAACAACATAAACATATTCTCTCCCAGTTCTGGAGGCTGGAAGTCCAAGACCAAGCTGTCAGCAGGTTTGGGTCCCTCTGAGGCCCTCGAGGAAGACTCTGTTGCACACTCTCTGCTGGCTTCTGCTGGTTGTTAGCCACCCTTGTGTCCTTGGCTTGTAGAAGCATCACCACAATCTCTGCCTTCAGCTTCACATGGGGCTCTCCCTGTGTGTCTCTGCGTCCAAATCTCCCCTTTCTATAAGGACACTGTCATACTGAATTAGGGGCCTGCTCTACTCCAGTATGACCTCATCTTAACTAGTTCTTTCTGCAATGACCTTAGCTGCAATGGCCCTATTTCCAAATACGATCACATTCTGAGGAACTGGGGATAAGGATTTCATATACATTTTGGGGGACACT
The DNA here is from genome assembly GCF_009761245.1 of Sapajus apella. NCBI lineage: Eukaryota > Metazoa > Chordata > Mammalia > Primates > Cebidae > Sapajus > Sapajus apella. The sequence continues at coordinate 28,970,938 of NW_022436961.1, forward strand.
AGCCCCACAGCATATGCTGTTATTCATCCATGTTCACTGGGAGGCTCTGAAGAAAGCAAGCACAAACTCTGGGTCAGAAGAAAAAGTAGATGAGGACTCTGGCTCAGTGAGCTAGGGAAGGACAGGAACAAAGAAGGACCCTAGGCACACATCGGGCCATTCATGCTTCTTTCCTCAAAGACCCTTGGCAGGGATTGGCTTTGAACAGTTTCACTAGAAACGAATGAATTACTAGACCTCCTATTCTCATTCCTGCAGGCTTCTCTATGATTAATAATGTTGCACTTGAACAGTGCTTTGCTTTCTCTAAAAATGGCTTTTTATATTCACAATTCATTACCACCTCATGTGAAAAATTCACTTCTTGTAATCCGAAGCCCCTTCACTTCTGAATTTTTGTTGTTGTGGTCTTGTCTTTTGTTTTTGAGACAGTCTTCCTCTGTTGTCCAGGCTGGAGTGCAGTAGTGCTTATTGCAACCTCAAACTCCTGGGCTCAACATCAGCCTCCTGGCCAGCTGGGACTACAGGCATGTACCACCACGCCCAGCTAATTTTTTCTTTTTTGTAAAGATAGGGTCTCTTTATATTTCCCAGGTTAACCTCAAACTTCTGACCTCAAGCGCTGCTCCTACCTCTGATTCCCAAAGTGCTAGGATCGATGTGAGCCACTGCACCTGGCCATTCCAAAATTATAACAGGTTCTCAGTCATAAAACAACGGATACCATCTTGGGATCATTTCATAAGAAAGGAAATTGAGTAGGAGACAATGGGGAGCTCGCTGACTCTCTAGGAGGCCTGGAGAACCAGGTTCAGAGGCTGTACATCCAGAAACAAATCATACCGTAGTCAGGCGGACTCCTCGACTCAGACCGGATTTCCTTTGTTTTAAAGGCTGGACCATATTCCACTGTGTATATACAATGCATTTTCTTTATTCATCCGTCCATCTGTGGACACTTAGGTTGATTCCATAACTTTGCTGTTGTGAATAGTGCTGCAATAAACATGGGAGTGCAGATGTGTCTTTGCCGTACCGATTGTATTTCCTTTGGATAAATACCCAGGAGTGTGATTGCCGGATCTTATGGAAGTTCTATGTTTATCTTTTGAGGAATCGCCATACTGTTTTCCTTAGTGTCTGTCCTACTTTATATTTTCACCAGCAGTGTGTAAGCATTCCCTTTCCTCTACATCCTTGCCAACACTAGTTATCACTTTCCTTTTTGAAGCTGGCCATCCTAACAGGTATAAGAGAGTATCTCATTCTAATTTTGATTTGCATCTCCCTGATGATTAGTGATGCTGAGCATTTAAAAAATACATCTGTTGGCCATTGTATGTCTTCTTTTGAAAAATACCTGCTCCATTCCCCTGGTCATCTTTTATCTTCTTTTTTTTTGAGTCGGGGTCTTGCTATCACCCAGGATAGAGTGTAGTGTTGTGATCCTAGCTCACTGCAGCCCTGACCTCCCAGGCTCAAGCAATCCTCCCATCTCAGCCTCCCCAGTACCTGAGACCACAGGGGCATGGCATCACACCTGGCTAATTAAAAAAAAATTTTTTTTTGAGGTGAGGTCTTGCTGCGTTACCTAGGTTGGTCTTAAACTTCTGGACTCAAGCGATCCTCCCGCCTCAGCCTCTGAAAGTGCCGAAATTACAGTCATGAGCCACCGTGCCCAGCTCCTCTGGCCATTTTTAATAGGGTTATTGCTTTATTGTTGTTGAGTTGTTTGAGTTCCTTATATAGTTTGGAAATTAAGCCTGGGTCAGTGTTTTCTCAAGGAGGGTCTAGGCAGCGCCTCCCATGCCTGCTGTGCTAGCCTTGGTCCCAAGCAAAGGGAAACACTCCTTCAAGAATGCAGAATCTCTTCATGAGATCCTGAGTCTACATCCATCCTAGGCAGGAGTGTGCATGTAAACAAGGGCATCTTGACAGCAGCCGCACACATCCATATCGCACGTTAGCTTGTGTGATTTCTCTTGTTCTATGTGTGTTGGTTCCACTTCCCTAAAGAGCTTGTTAGCTCTCCAAAGCTACAGATTATGTTGAACTTCAGCAAACCCAAAGAACCTAGCACAGGGCTGAGCACATGGTAACAGCCCCAGGAATGCTGAGCACTGCATCTGAAGGCTCCACGAGCACAGACCATCCCTTAAGCCAGGGGCCCACTCTCAGGGCAAATTTCCAACAGATGAGTGCTTTCCTCCCTGCCCCCATCTCTGATCAGTCATTGTTCTTGTCACAGACTGAAGAGGAAAGCAAACAGCGCTTACAAAACCTGCAGCCCTGCTCTTGACACCTCCCACGCAGAAATGCATTTGACAACTGGTTCCCATGGCAACAGTCTTTCTTTGAAAGGATGTCTTGTTTGGTGCACCAGACCCCCACCTCTCTCTTGCTGGGAGTACTGGCCAGCGTTGACAATGAGACGGATGAGACAAGCAGAGAACGTCCGAGAGGAAGCCAGCGGGTGGGCAGGGGGCTCTCCTTGGCTCGGGGGTGGGGACAGCACTCCAGAGACCTCTCCTCAGGGGCACGCTGGTGCTCACCAAGGGGTTAAAATACACCAGAGAGAGGTCTGAGAAAAACTGACGGCTGCGTCAACAGGCGCTATTTAGAGCGACGCAGTAGCGCAGAGTGCACTAATTTTGGAAAAGGGCCCTGTTCGCACATTCGGAGCGGCAAGGCCTGCCCTGGAGGCTGCCGGCTTCCTTCTCTTGTTTGGTGTCAGCTGTGACACATGGGCCGAGTTTTGTCCTCAGACAGCAGCGAACCCTGTCCCTTGCCTCTCATCCTTGTCCCCACTTGTGGTAAGCACTGGGAGCCCCAGGCTAGACTTCTGCTATGAGCAGAACCGTGCTCCTCAAATTTCTTTTTTCTTTCCTTCTCTCTCTTTTTTTTTTTTTTTTTTTTTTTTTTTTTTTTTTTTTTTTGTAGAGACGGGTTTTCACCATGTTGGTCAGGATGGTCTTGATCTCCTGACCTCGTGATCCACCTGCCTTGGCCTCCCAAAGTGCTGGGATTACAGGCGTGAGTCACTGCACCTGGCCTTCTTTTTCTTTGTTTTAGATGGAGTCTCTCTTTGTTGCCTCGGCTGGAGTGCAGTGGTGCAGTGGCGTGATCTCGGCTCACTACACCCTCCACCTCCCAGGTTCAAGTGATTCTCCAGCATCAGCCATCTGAATAGCTGATACTGCAGGTGCCTGCCACCACACCCAGCTAATGTTTTGTATTTTTAGTAAAGACAGGTTTCACCATGTTGGCCAGGCTGGCCTTGAACTCCTGACCTCAAGTGTTCTGCCTGCCTCAGCCTCCCAAAGTGCTGGGATTACAGATGTGAGCCACCGTGTATTCCTGAAATTTCTGTGTTGAAGTCCTAGCCCCCAGTCCTTCAGAATGGGACTGCATAAGGCCTTTAAAGAGATAATTAAGTTAAAATAGGTAGTTAAGGTAGGCCCTACTCCAATTGACTAGTATCTTTATAAAAAGATCAGATGGGGACACACAGGCACCAGGATGCACATGTTCAGAGGAAAGACCCTGTGAGGACACAGCAAGGAGGGGGCTGTCTCAGTCTGTCCACCCTGCTTCAGCAAAATATTATAAACTGGGTGGTTTATAAACAACAGAAATTTATTTCTCAGGGTCCTAGAGGCTGGGAAGTCCAAGATTAAGGTGCTGGCAGACTCAATGTGTGATAAGGACTTACTTTCTGGTTTGTAGACAGAGCTTTCTTGCTGTCCTCACATGGTGGAAGGATGATGAGCTCCCTTGGCCTCTTTTATAAGGACATGAATCCCATTCATTAGGGCGCCACTGTCATGACCTAATCACCTCCCAAAGGCTTCATCTCCTAATAGCATCACCTTGGGGATTAGATTTCAGTTCATGAATTTTGAGAGCTGGGCTTTGTGGATGCTGCTTGTCAGCCCAGCAATTCAGGAAGCTGAGGCAGGAGGATTGCTTGAGGCCAAAAGCTGGGGACCAGTCTGGCAACATAGTGAAAACCCATCTCTAAAAAAATACTTTAAACACTTAGCTGGGGATAGTGGAGTGCATCTGTAGTCCCAGCTGAGGTGGGAAGATTGTTTGAGCCCAGGAATTTGAGAATGCAGTGAGCTATGAGCATGCCACTGCGCTTCAGTCCAGGTATTGGAGCAAGAGTGAAACCCCCTGTCTAAAAAACAAAGGAACAGGTCAGGCACAGTGGCTCATGCCTGTAATCTCAGCACTTTGGGAAGCCAAGGCAGGCAGATCACTTGAGGTCAGGAGTTCAAGACCAGCCTGGCCAACATTGTGAAACCCCGTCTCTACTAAAAATACAAAAAAAATAAAATAAAATAAAATATAAAGAAAAAAAAATTAGCTGGGTCTGAACTCTTCAGGAGAATGAGGCAGGAGAATCGCTGGAACCCAGGAGGCAGACGTTGCAGTGAGCCAAGATCATGCCACTGCACTCCAGCCTGGGCGACAGAGGGAGACTGCCTCAAAACAAAACAAACGAAAAAAGGAACAAACTCCCCCAAAACACATGAGTTTTGGGAGACACACAAACATTCAGTTACAGCAGCAGCCATTTACAAGGCAAGGAGAGAGGCCTCGGGGAAAACTGCTGACTCCTTGATCTCAGACTTTCAGCCTCCAGAAAAGCGAGGATACAGATTTCTGCTGTGTCAGCCGCTCAGTCTGTGCCATTTCGTTACAGCAGTCTGAGATGAAATGTAGCTCACCTCTGGGCTGCAGAGACTCCCTTTGTCAGGCCGAGGCTTCAGAAAGACAGCCTGAAATGATGCTTCTCTACAGTTATATTCAGAATTCAGGTTAGGAGTCCAAGGCCAGCCTGGCCAACATTGTAAAATACCATTTCTACTAAAAATACAAAAAAAAAAAAAAATATATATATATATATATATATATATCTGGGCGTGGTGGCACACGCCTATAGGCCCAGCTAATTCAGAGAGGGTTGGGCTTGGTGAACCAAACGTTCTGACCAAACCCAGTCCCCTCACATCTTGCTGTGGGATGCCCTTGTGTCCAGACATGCCTGGGATCTGTTCTCTCACTGGATACTCACAGCATTCTGGAAAGTCACTGATGGAGGCCCAGCCAGCCACAATTTACAGCAGAAAAAGGCAAAGACAGAGCTGAGGGAGTCACCTTAGTGAGGCGTGGGAGGCATCCGTGGGTGCATCCTTGCTTCTTCCACCAGCCCACTTGCACAACTAAAAAAGTAAATTAAATAACACTTCAAAAGATATTGAATATCAGGTATTTGTAACGTTTATGCCATCCAGTAACAGGATTCTCTGAGGTTTAAGGTGGTATCTTGGGTCTCTTTGTATTTCAGCCACTGGGAAGGTGCTTGTGTTAGTCCTTTTTCATGCTGCCGATAAAGAGATACCTGAGTCTGAGTAATGTATAAAGCAAAAGAAGTTCGATAGACTCACAGTTCCACGTGGCTGGGGAGGCCTCACAATCATGGTGGGAGGCAAAAGGCACACCTTAAATAGCGGCAGGCAAGAGAGAGCTTGTGCAGGGGAACTCCCCTTTATAGAACCATCAGATCTCGTGAGACTTATTCACTGTCATGAGAACACCCGCCCCTCATGATTCAATTATCTCCCACCAGGTCGCTCCCATGACACATGGGAATTACAGGAGCTACAGTTCAGAGTGAGATTTGGGTGGGGGCACAGCCAAACCATACCAGTGCTTATCATGAAGGTGCTTAATACATGTTGCTAACTAATGAATTTATTCTGGCCAAGATTCAGGAAGCTTCCGATTTAAAGCTAAAAGAGAGCTTGCTGATACTTTGTTCCTAACATTCTTTTGCAGAGGAGGAGACAAAAATCTCAGAGAAGTGAAGCGAATTGCCCAAGGCACACATGCTAACACAAAACCAGGACCAAACCCAAGGTCTCCTGAATCCCTGTTCAGGGGGCTGTTGCTCCGCCATCAGTAAACTTAATATAGATGGCAACTGTGTGTAGATTTACCCTAGGAGAACAGAAATAACACTCACCTTTGGAGTTAATCATATTCTTTTAGAGACAGCTACAATAAAAAAAAATCACATCAAAGAACATTATAATCTAATTGTTGTAAACAAGTGAGAAAGAGAACATTTTAAGGAAACTGTGAAGATACATTGTACATAAGAGAACAAAAATTAGAATTGACACAGAATTTTTGTCAGAAACAGTGTAAGCCAGAAGTTAAAGGAATGACATTTAACATGCTGAAATTTTTAAAAATGTCAACCTAGAGTTCTATATCCAGTAGAAATATTCTTAAAAAGTAGAGATCAAATAAGGACATTTCATATAAACAAGCTAATTCATTGCCAGAAGACTAGAACTACCAGAAATTATTTAAAGAGTTTCCTTAGACTGAAGGAAAATGATGCTAGATAGAAACTCAAATGTACACAAAAAATGAACAGTGGAAGAAATGGTAAATATGTGAGTAAATATAAAAGACATCTGTTCTCATTTTTTAGTCTTTTAAAAAGAAAATGGAAGACAGAGGACTGTGGATTCCACCAAGATGGAGTAGCAAGGATTGAATTTACATTTTAGGGGGTTTGAAACAACTAGAAAAGTAAATTAAATAACACTTCAAAAGATATTGAATATGGGCTGGGCACGGTAGCTCACGCCTGTAATCCTAGCACTTTGAGAGGCTGAGGTGGGCAGATCACCTGGGTCGAGAGTTCTAGACCAACCTGACCAACATGGAGAAACCCCGTCTCTAATAAAAATACAAAAATTGGCCAGGTGTGGTGGTGCATGCCTATAATCCCTGCTACTTGGGAGGCTGAGGCAGGAGAATCACTTGAACCCAGAAGGTGGAGGTTGTGGTCAGTCAAGATTGTGCCACTGCACTTCAGCCTGGTCATCAAGAGCAAGACTCCGTCTCAAAAAAAAAAAAAAAAAAAAAAAAAAAAAGATATTGAATATGAAGCAACAAAGGCCCGTGATCTCTGAGAATAGAAAACAATTCAACCATCATTCTCAGCAAACTGACAGAAGAGCAGAAGATCAAACACCGCATGTTCTCACTCATAGGCGGGTGTTGAACAATGAGAACACATGGACACAGGGAGGGGAGCACTACACACTGGGGTCAGTTGGGGGGAAATAGGGGAGGGACGGTGGGGGGTGGGGAGCTGGGGAGAGATAGCAAGGGGAGAAATGCCAGATGTAGGTGATGGGGAGGAAGACAGCGAATCACACTGCCACATGTGTTCCTATGCAACAATTTTGCATGTTCTTCACATGTACCCCAAAACCTAAAATGCAATAAAATAAATAAATGGGGAAAAAAAAAAAAAAAAAAAAAAGAAAACAATTCAAATGACCCTCTGATTGCTCCACCTTACTGCCTAGGGAGAATTTCCAGACTGCAGTGAAGACAAAGGGAACCCCAGTAGAACTCAGAGGACTCCCTGAGTTAAGGAGATGTGGCTGGGAATAGAAGGAGCTCAAGACAGCCAGAGTTCACAAGGTGGCGTGAGTTTCACAGGCAGAGTACAGGAGATGAGAGAGGTTTTACTGAGAGAATTCTGGAGATCTGCAGAAGGTCTCTTCAGGTATTCAGCCAACTCCTGATTGACTCCTGCGTGGAAGAAGGTACCTAATCCTGGGAAAAGAGCCACTTACAAGGATGAGAGGGAACAGTCCTTGGTGCTGTTAACATAAAGGTGCTTAATAAATGTTTCTGAATAAATTAATGAATTTATTCCAGGCAAGATCCAGGAAGCTTGGAATAGTGGCCTGTTCCCACCAGCCAGAGTGGAAAGCCTCATAATTCACAAGACGTTGGGTAGAGTACTCAAAGATTGTGAGTCAGTATTGGTGCAAAATTTGGCCTAGATTAACTTCTATTTTTGCGGCGTCTAACAATGCTTACGAGCAAAAATCAGAACAAAGTTGTTGTCAAGGAACTTACCCGCATTACAGAGCAAAACTCAAGAATATTTACGAGATTTTAAAAATCTAGCAGGCAAAATTCACAATGTCTGGTAAAAACCACCAAACATGCACAGAAATAGAAAAATATCACCCGTAATGAGGAGAAAAAGAAATGGAAACTGAGCCAAGAACAACTCAGAAGGCAGAATTAGTGGAAGAGGTCATCAAGACAATTATTATGACTGTATTCCATATGATTAAGAAGCCATAGGAAAGAGCAATGTATTATATTCTATATGTTTAAGAGACTAGAAAAACGATTAACCAAGTAGAGACATGAAAGCAGTAAAAAAAAAAAAGACCCAAATGAAATTTCTGGAAATAGAAAACTATAAGGTCAGGATGAAAACTGAATGAGAGGAATAGCAGATTAGACGTTGTAAAATAAAATATTAATGAACCTCAGACATACCAATAGAAATAAACCAAAAAGATAAGGAATGATTAATTTAAAAAATGAGAGCAACAGTGATGTGTGGCATAACTTTATGCAGCCTTATTTTTAGAGATGGGGTCTCCCTGTATTGCCCAGGTTGGTCTTGAACTCCTGGTCTCAAGGGAGCGTCTCACCTCGGCTCTTGGGATTACAGGCATGAGCCACCAGGCACGGCCAATAATTGATTGTTTAATTTTTTTTTATTTTGAATTTAAGGTATTCTGTTATAGCACCAATAACTGACTGTTTAAACAGCAACAACAAAAACCAACATATTTTGAACTTAGAACATATGTAGAAGTAAAACATATGACCACAATAGCAAAAAACCTAGGAGGGAAGAAACGGAAGCCCATGGTTATCACAAGATACTTTAGTTATATGTGAAATAATATAATATTTGAAGGTAGAGGGTAGTAAGTTAAAGATGGATGCTGTTGACCCTAAAGCAATTATTAAAATAATGCAACCATAGTTATACATAATAAGCCAACAAAGGAGCTAAAATAGAATTATAAAAAAACCCACAAAGAAGGAAGAAAAAGAGCAAAAGGGAAACAGAAAGCACATGGGATAAACACAAATAGCAATATCAATAATTACATTAAATGTGATAATCACATTAAATGTCTAAACACTTCAATCAAAAGGTAAAGATTGCTAGATTAGGTAAGATCCAACTATATGCTGTCTACTAATTAGTAACATACATTAAATAAAAAGATGCAATAGGTTAAAAGTGAAACGATGGAGAAAGATGTACTATGTTAGCACTTATCAGAGGAAAACCGGAGCAAAGTAGATTTCACAGGAAAGAATAATTCCAGAAATAAAGATGATAATTTTATAATGATCAAGCAATTAGTCAAGACAATCCTATATGTGCATGAATCTAATAACAAAGCTTTAAAACGTGGAACCAAAACTGATAGAAGTGTAAGGAGAAATAGATAAATGTACAATTTCAGTAAAATATTTTTAAAATTCTCTGAAAATTAATAGAAAGATAGAGTGAAATTCAGCAAAGCTAGAGATGTCTTGAACACTATCAACTAACTTACTTTAATTGACATCTATAGAACACTCAAAGTGCAGAATTCACATTCTTTTCAGGGGCACGTGGAACATTCACGTGTTGTGTGACATAAAACTAATCTTAATAAATCTGAAACTGTTTTAATCACATAAAGTCCTTTTATTATAAAGGAATTCATTTGTAAATCCAAACCAGAAAATATCTAGAAACACCCATAATATTTGGAAATGAAATAGCACACTTCTAAATATCCCATGAATCAAAGAAAAAAAAAATCAGAAAGGAAACTAGGAAGATTTTGAACTGAATGAAAATAAAAAATAACACATCAAAATTTATGAGATGCAGCTAAAGCAATACTGAGATGAAATTTTATAGCACTAAACACCTGTATTATAAAAGAAAGCAAGTCTCAATGATCTTTCTGTCTCAAGAAACTGAAAAAAGAAAAGCAAATAAAACTCAAGCAGAAAAGAAAGAAAAAGTGAGAAAGATTAGAACAGAAGTTAATAAAAGGGGAAACAAAAAAATGGCAAAATTAAAGATTTTTTTGAGCAGACTGATAAAATTGATAAGCCTCTGGTCAGGAAGAGAGAGAAGATACAAATTAGCAAGGAGAGACAGAGGAACGGGGAAGGTGATGCCACAGATCTTACAGATGTTAAAAGAACAATAAAGGAAATTACCAAAAACATTGTGCCAATAAAGTAGGCAACTTCGATTAAGGGGAAAAAAAAACCCTTGAAGCCCCCAAACTTACTCAAGAAGGTATTGATAATCAATGTAGTACTATATCTATTAAAGAAATTGAATTTGTAGTTAAAACTTTTTTCACAAACAGAACTGGCTCCTAAAAGGCTTAACTGGTGAATTCTAGGAAACATTTAAGACAGAAATAATAACCAACCACTTCCAGAAAAATGAACAGGAGGGAATACTTGCCTTTATGTTGTGAGGTCAATATTACTCTCATTCCAAGACCGGACAATGATGTTACAAAAAAAGAAAACTAAATACCGATATTCCTCATATACTCATATACCTAAATGAGAAAATTCTTTTTTTGTGGGAGGGGGGTGTGGGTGGGAGACAGCGTTCTGCTCTGTCCTGTGGTTGGAGTGCAGTGGTGCAATCTTGGCTCCCTGTAACCTCACCCTTCTGGGCTTTTAAGCAATCCTCTTGCCTTAGCCACCCAAGTAGCTGGGGCTACAGGTGCACAGCACCATGCCCGGTTAACTTTTGTATTTTTTGTAGAGATGGGGTTTTGCCATGTTGCTCAGGTTGGTCTGGAACCCCTAGGCTCAATCGATGCTTCTGCCTTGAGTTAGGGAAAAAACCCAATTATAAGGATTAATTGACAGTTATGGGAAGGAATTTTAATATAGCCGAATTAGAAAGTGATGGGTAAAATAGTGAAAAAATATACAGGAGTTGAACAATAAATTAACAATTTGGAACCCTACAACCAATATATAGAGAATATAGACTCTTCTCAACAGTACATGGGGCATTTATAAACTTGGTCAGATGTTATACAACAAATGAAGCATCAACACATTTCAGAAAATTACTGTGTTCTCTTATCACAATGCAATTCCTTTGAAATATCTTAAAACACAGTACTTATTTTAACTGCTTTATTCCCCCCCAAATTAGCTCACAGTTTGAAGAAAAAATCATAATAAAAATATTTAAAATATTACATATCAAATTGTGGGATGTAATAAACATAGTACTTGGACATACGTACATTTCTATGCTTAAATACATTTATTTAAAAATCATGAAACACAGGAAACAAGGAACTATCTTCAAGAAGCTATCAATGAAATGGCATATTAATTCTAAACATGGTGAGAGAAAGAAATAAAAATAAGAACAGAAATTAATGAAATAATGATGCAGATGATTAAAAAACCTAAAAGCTGATTCTCTGAAAAAATAAATAAATAAAATAGCCAACTTCTGGATATATTAACCCAGAAAGAAAGAAAGAGAATAAAATGCAAATAATATTAGGAATGACAATGGAGCCATAACTAGAGAAGTATTAATAATTTAAAACATCTGAAGTGAACACTGACAAATTTTTTCCTATACGTTTGAAATCTTAGATAAAATGAAAAAAATTAGAAAATCTGAGTTATTAAAATTGACTACAGAATAAGACAGAAACCTAAATACTTCAATCACCATTCAAGAAATTCAGTCAGCAGTTAGATGTTTCTCCCCAATTGCTCCAGCTCACTCTCCCCTTCTACCTACCAACTACTTCCACATATTCCAGGTTCAGGTAATTTTAAAGGCACATTTTTACTAAACCTTGGCTGAACGAATAATCCCTACTTATCCAGTGGCATGAAGATGTTATTGACCTGTCTTTTGGTTTCCATATTTTCTCATGCGATCTGAGCACTAATTCCTATTGTTATTCCTTAGTATGTAATATGTCATTTTCCGCTGGCTGCTTTCAAGATTTTCTCTTCCACAAAAATAGTGTAACACCTAAGAATACAGCTAACCATGGAGGTGAAAGATCTCTACTACAAGAATTACAAAACACTCCCCAAAGAAATCAGAGATGATACTAACAAATGGAAAACTATTCCATACTCATAGGTAGAAAGAATCAATATCGTGAAAATGGCCATACTGCACAAAGCAATTTACAGATTCAGTGCTATCCCTATCAAACTAACAATGACTTTCCTCACAGAATTAGAAAAAAAAGTATTTTAAAAATCACATGGAATCAAAACAGGGCTTGGTTAGCCAAGGCCATCCTAAGCAAAAAGAACAAAGCTGGAGACATCACATTCCCCAACTTTAAACTATACTATGGGGCTACAGTAACCAAAACAGTATGGTACTGATACAAAGACACACAGACCAATGGAACAGAATAGAGAGCTCAGAAATAAAGTCACACACATACAACCATCCAATCTTCGACAAAGTCAACAAAAACAAGCAATGGAGAAAAGACCCCTTGTTCAATAAATGGTGCTGGGATAACTGGCTAATCATATGCAGAAGACTGGAGCTGGACCCCTTCCTTACACCATATGCAAAAACCAACTCAAAACGAATTAAAGACTTAAATGTAATTACAGGCGTGTGCCACCATGGCCAGCTACTTTTTGTATACCAGTCAGAATGGCTATTATTACAGGTGTGTGCCACCATGCCCAGCCTATTTTTGAAATACCAGTCGGAATGGCTATTATATTTTTTTTAAAGATGCTGGCAAGGTTGCAGAGAAAAGGGAATACTTACATACTGTTGGTAGGAGTATAAAATGGTTCAATCATTATGGAAAGCAGTGTGGTGATTTCTCAACGAACTTAAACAAAAGTATCATTCAACCCAGCAATCCTATGATTGGGTATATACCCCAAAGAATATAAATAATTCTATCACAAAGACACATGCACAGCACTATTTACAGCACTATTCACAATAGCAAAGTTATAGAATTAACCTAAGTGCCCATGAGTGGTACACTGGGTAAAGAAAATGTGACAGATATACACCACAGAAGACTATGCAGCCATGAAAAAGCACAAGATCATGTTCTTTGCAGCAAAAATAATGGAGCTGGAGGCCATGACCCTAAGGGAACTAATGCATTAACAGAAAACCAAATACTCCTTGTCCTTACTTCTAAGTGGGAGCTAAACATTGAGTACACAAGAAGGGAACAACAGACTCTGGGGCCTACTTAAGGGTGGGAGGAGGGACAGGACTGAAAAACTACCTATTCGGCACTATGCTTATTACCTGGATGACAGAATAATCTGTGTAGCAAACTCCTGTGACACACAATTTACCCGTATTCAAGCCAGAACATGTTCTCCTGAACCTCAAATAAGAGTTAAACAAATTTTCTCCTTATCTTTGGTTTATAGCAGTTGGACTATGCTATGCTTCTAGGTGATTTTCTTCATATTTATTCTGCTTCGAGTTGTCTGTTCTCATCCTTATGTCTTATTTCACTTCCAATTTTAATTTTATCTGTTTATTTATTTTTGAGACAGAGTCTCACTTTGCTGCCTAGGCTGGAGTGCAGCAGTACAATCTCAGCTCTTGCATCCTCTGGCTCCTGGATTCTCATGCTCAGCCTCCCTCATTCTCCTGAGTAGCTGGGATTACAGGTGTGCCACCAGGCCCAGCTAATTTTAGTATTTTTTTAGTAGAGACAAGGTTTCACCATGTTGGCCAGGCTTGTCTAGAATTCCTAGACTCAAGTGATCCACCCACCTCGGCCTGCCAAAGTGTTAGGATTACAAGCGTGAGCCACCATGCCAGGCCCTAAGTTTTAATTTTTGTGGCTTGATCTTTTATTTCTGATGTAGGGTGGAAATGCCCACAGTGCTTGTAGGGGGAAGCTGTTAGGTATGATCTCCTCTGCCTCTCTTCTTATTCCTTCATCCATATTAATTACCATCCCTATCCCTGTGTCTGAGTGCCCTGATCACCTCCTAAGTAGATGCCCAGTTTGGGTATAGCCTGCCCACTCCTGTAAAATACTATATCCCCACCCTGGTAATAGAGGAAGTAGACGTGCCCAGCCTTATTCCTGCACTAAAGTTTTGATGGAGTCCTAAGTTGAGCCAAAATATACTCTGGCTGTGGGAGGAATGCATTTCAGACCATGTCGTAATGAATCCTGAAGCATCAGAGAACTTGTGGGCAAGCCAGGTCAAGGAGGAATAGCTCATAAGTGGCTACTGATAAATCTAGTGGTCCCGGTAGGAAAATATGACCTAGGGATTCCATGGGGCTGCCAAGCAGCCCCTTTAGTAATTTACGAAAGCCCATACAAGGTATTGAGCATGGTCTGTGAGACTCATACAGCTTTCTTTCTCATCCCGCATTACCACTTGTAGGCTGAACTCAGGCTGGTGACAGGGCTTGTGAATCTTAAGAATTTCTGCCTTAGCTTTAGACCCATAAATCACCTTGAACTTGGAAATGGCCTTGTCCTTCTGGATTGACAGATGTTATTTCCAAGAGGGCAGCACACTTAGCTCTAGACATTTACAGTTGCCTTAGGCTTATACAGAAGATTTTTATTTTGAACATAAAAAACGTCCATTAACCAGTACTGTACTTGGCATAGTGAGCAGGATCGCTAAGCTCCGCAAATGTGATTGGAAGCCGACACCTTTGTATGGGATGTTGCCAGGCAGTGCGATGTCACCGCTACTCAGCAGAACCAGCCTCCCATACTCACCAGCCTGGTTTCCAGTGGCTTGCTTATGTTCACTTACAATATAAAGTTTACTTTTGTGACAACTGCTTGTTAGTTCGAGAAAGCTTTTATTTTAGTTCATTGTGTTCGTTGGGAAAGCTGTTGTGCCAAGAAGCCAGGAAAAGCCTTCAGTGGGACTTTCAGGCCACTGTAGAGCAGGGAGGTCTGGCGGGATGGGACGGGGACCCCTTCCTGCCCTTTCTTGCTGTGGAACTACTTGAAGTGGCATCCAGCCCCAGCACCCTGCATAGTCCGGTAACTCTTCCCCTTTGGCAAATTTTCCTTTCAAGGAGAAGGAGGGCAGACTGGGAAAAAGCCTCAGCTGCTGCTTCTGCTGCTTAAAGCAGTCCAGACTATTAATGGACAGCTCCAGCTGCTATCCTGAAAGTGAGACTGAAATCTTACACCTTTTTTCCTTATGATAAAATTGATTTTGACATACACTTCTGGAGTTGCTGTAATTTTTAAGAAAGTGCCCATCTGTAAGGTCAATGAACATTTGGATACAGCAAAGGACTTGTATCACACAGGTCAGGACCAGAACAGCTCCCTGGTCTGGTATGGTGGGAGGGCTAGTCCCTCTCTCCCTCCCTCTCTCCCTCCCTCCCTCCCTCTCTCCTTCGCTCCCTACCTTCCTTCCTTCCATGGTGGGAAAGCTAGCTCCTTCCTTCATTCCTCCCTCCCTCCTTCCCTCCCTCCTTCCTTTTATCTTTTTCTTTTTCTTTTTTTTTTTTTTTTTTTTTTTTTTTTTTTTTTTTTTTTTTTTTTTTGAGGCAGGGTCTCACTCTGTCACCCAGGCTGGAGTCCAGTGGTGTGATCATGGCTCACTGCAGCCTTGACCTTCTGGGCTCAAGTGATCCTCCTGCTTCAGCCTCCTGAATAGCTGGGACCACAGGCCTGTGCCATCATGTATGACTAATCTATTTAAAAAAAATATTTTGTAGAGATGGGGTCTTGCTAAGTTACCCAGGCTGGTCTTGAACTCCTGGCTCAAATGATCCCCCTGCCTCAGCCTCCCAAATTGCTGGGATTATAGCCGTGAGCCACCGCACCCAGCCTGGAAAGGCTAGCTTCTGAGAGGCCTACTTATGGGCACCATCTTTCTCTCCAAAAAAGCTTCTCCATGAGTGTAAGTCTTCCTTGGGCAAACTAAAGGAATTTCTGGCTCACCCTGACAGAGCGGGAATAAGCGAGATATCTGCCCTGATCTTGGACCTTCAGATCATTCAAAGATTCTGCTGGTGGCTAACGTAAATCAAGCCTGCAGCGCGTTTGACAATGCTTGTCTCAGGTCTTCTTACTTAGCTTCTACATTTCATCTCAGGCTCCGCTCCTTCAAAACGCTGGCTTCCAACCCTCTTTGCTATTCCACTTCTCTAGGGCTTCCTTGGACACATCCCATGGTCATTGTATTTCTTTCCTTGTCTTTGTTGCTTTAGATAATACCCGGCCACATTGAACCCTAAAGGGACTCCTCCCTGCCTTGGGTTGTTTTGTCATTGCCATCATCCAGGCTGTCAGGGCTACTCCACAGCAGGTGGTGGGACAGAGGGGGTGAGCTTGTGCCAGGAAGGAACACATGTATTTGCAAGTGGGATGGGATGAGAGTGAGCTAGGTGGAATGCTACCACCACCTTCCAGCCTCTCCTGAGCTGCTTCCCCTCCAGGGACTGCACAGGCCACAGAGGACTTGGAGGAGGACTAGAGTTCAATGCAGGAAGATGGTGACAAGGTATTCAGTAAGGACTCTGATGATCCAGGCTGGTTTGTAGAGATGCCGTGGAATGTCCAGAAAGTAGGCTGGAAGCATGGCATAGCAGGGAAAGGAGAGCAAAGCTGAGAGCTGCTGAGCTAAATCTTGCATTTAGGATGGGCAGCAGAACACAAGAGGAGGGGTGGCCTGGTGGGGATGGCTGGTGAAGGTGCATGGCAGGTGACACCCAGGGCCTGGAGAGGCAGAAGGCTGATGGCCCCAATCTTCACCAGACAGCCCTGGTGGAAGGTTATCCTCAGCAGTGATTCGAGAATCTTGGAGCCTGTTTGAGAGTCAGGACTGGAGAAGTGTGAAGTATAAGGTGACACCACCCCTTGGAGAGTTTGCTTGGGTGAGTGGGAGATGGCGTTGGGCCCCCTTGGGATATTCCTCTTCAATGGACTGTTCTGCAGTGCCTATGGCCCAGTGAAAAATGCTCCCTCATTGGACTTTAGAAAAAAAGAGGAGAAGCAACTTCAAGAAGGCCAAAGGCAAGAGGAATTCCCCCTCATACACATCCATCGAATAAAAGGTGACTTCAGGCCAGGTGCGGTGGGTCACATCTGTAATCCCAGCACTTTGGGAGGCCAAGGCAGGTGGATTACCTAAGGCCAGGAGTTCAAGACCAGCCTGATCAACACAGTGAAACCCTGTGTCTACTAAAAATACAAAAAATTAGTTGGGCTGTGGTGGCGCACCCCTGTAATCCCAGCCACCCGGGAGGCTGGGGCATAAGAATCACCTAAATTTGGTAGGCAGGTTGCAGTGAGCCAAGATCGTGTAACTGCACTCCAGCCTGGGTGACACGTTGTCTCAAAAAAAAAAAAAAAAAAAAAAGGGAAAAAAGGGGAGGATTTCAGCCTAGAAAAGCAATATTCTACCTTCAGGGTCATTCACCCTAAGCGGAACAGAGCCTGGGAATTTATCTGTAGTTATTTTCCTAAGCAAATGAGTTGGCGGTCTCTGAGACAACTGGCCTCCATCTGCTGTTTCTATATATTTTCAAAGAGAAATCGATGATGGGGACCAAGCTCTCTCTTGTCTCCGGAGACACAGTTCAAGTATTCTTATTCAATCATTTTTTTGCTTTCAGGTTTTCTTGCCTAGGGGAGTTCAAGACCTTTTGGCTTTAGCTGGATTTTTCAACTTATCTCTCAAAAATTTTCAGTGATGGAGCTCCTTCTTTAAGCAGTAGTTTACACAGGCCACGATTTACAAATCAGAAAAAACTCAGGATTCTATTAGCATATATTTATTTTATAACTTCACATTTATAACATTTTACTTTGTATGCTATCAAGAAATGACAATGAGATCACTCTCACAAATACAAAAACACATGAAATTAGAGTGTCATGGTAATAATCGTATCACTTTGGTCAAACAGTATTAAAACTACAATTTAGAAAGATAATTGATCACAAATGATACCTTTTAAAAAATGCTTTTCTTACAATCCCAGGTTATTCTTTAGTTAAACCAAACCACAATCAGAAAAAATAAGTGACTATTTAAAAGTCAAACCTCTAACAATTGTCAACAGCTGCTGGAAGAGTCATCACAAATATAAAAAACAACAAGCACTCAGGTTTACAATAAGAACGGAAATGGTTTCTAACACCAAGGTAGCCTGGGAGTCAACTGGAAGCATATTAACTTGTTATCACGCAACTGTCAGAACAATAAAGACGGCATGCATTGAGCAGGCAGGAACATCACAAAAATGTTAACGGTCTCAATGTATTGAGGGCTTTCTGCGTTCCAGATGTCATGCAAAGTGCTTAAAAAGCATTAAGTCATCTGATCCTCATAACAACTGTGTACTCTCATCTTCTTGTTTTTCAGAGGTGGAAACTGATGTCTAGATAAGCTAAGCAATTTACTTACAGTATGCACAAATCTACCATGAGACTATACATCAATTGTGTTGGAGCTTTCCCTAGCACGTATAACTAAATGGTGCTCCTCTGCACTGCACTCACACACTTACATGATACATGACATACACAGGTCTGATCTAAACACCCACGTGGTGCTACTACTTTTAAATCTATGAACAGTTAAAAGAAGTTCGGATACGTACACAGATACCATAAAGGAAGCTTTGCTCCAAGGTCTACACAAAATGAGCCAATCTGGAAACAAAAGCAAGCCTGGTGGTGAATGCTAATGTGCTAAAATTTGGTTATCAGCCCATTTTAATCTAGCTGTTATTTACTAGAGAGTCAAAGAGTTTAGGCTGGGTGCGGTTTCTCATGCCTGTAATCCCAGCATTTTGGGAGGCTGAGGTGAGAGGATCACTTGAGGTCAGGAGTTCAAGACCAGCCTGGCCAACATGGTGAAACCCCGTTTCTACTAAAAATACAAAACTTATTTTGTATTTTTCCAAGGCTGGGGACTTCTTGAAAGCAGAGCTTAGGTTCAGTCATCTGTGTCTTCAAGGCCTGGCACAGCACATAGTTCTGGGACCATCTAACTGACACCTGGCAGAAAGGCAGGAATGCTTCCCAGGTTAAAACAACAACCACCACCACAACAAAATCTGCGGGCGGAGATGATCCTATTTATTGAGTGATGACACTTTTACTGGGGTTATTTACACAAAGGGTTAGTTAGCCTTTTACCTGTCTAGACCACCTCCTCATGTAGACTGGAACCTCTCTGAGGGCAGGGCACATTTTGTAGGTTTATAACTGCTCAACTGCAGGTTAGAGCTGTAGTCTTGTAACTCCTTGTACAGAGAGAGAATTTCTGTACTCAGAAAGAATTTGCTGATTTGAGAAAGGAAAATAGCTGATAAGTCAAATAGCTTTATTTTTCAAACATAATTACAAAAGCTTTTTTTTTTTTTTTTTACTGCCAACTCTTTCTTCTAGGGTACGGGCCAACTCTAGCCTACTTGGGATTACTTAAAGAAAATTGGAAGTACAAGTGTTTCAGATTCCTTCAGATTTACTATCTAATATTTGGAGTCTAATCTCTTGTTCATTAATAATCTACATAGAGTCTGAGAAACTCGTAGATATATTTTTTTAAAAAACAAAAATCAAGGGCTGGGCATGGTGGCTCATGCTTGTAATCCTAGCACTTTGGGAGGCTGAGTTGGGCATATCGCTTGAGCCTAGGTGTTCCAGACCA
This sequence comes from Sapajus apella, assembly GCF_009761245.1. Taxonomy (NCBI): domain Eukaryota; kingdom Metazoa; phylum Chordata; class Mammalia; order Primates; family Cebidae; genus Sapajus; species Sapajus apella. The sequence goes on from NW_022436961.1 coordinate 28,990,537, forward strand.
GCCTGAGCAACATAGTAAAACCCTGTCTCTACTAAAAATACAGAAAAAAAAAAAAAAAAAAAAAGCTAGGCGTGGTGGTGCATGCCTGTAGTCCCAGGTACTTGAGAGGCTAAGGTGTGAGGAACACCTGAGCCTGAGCCTGGGAAGTCAAGGCTGCAGGGAGCCGAGATTGTTGTGCGTCTGCACTCCAGCCTGGGTGATGAGAGTGAGACCCAAGAAAGAAAGAAGAAAGGAAAAAGAAAAATACAAAGGAAGAAAGGAGAGAAGGAAGGGAAGAAAGAAAAAAAGGAAGGAAGGAATGAAGGAAGGAAAGAAAAAAGGAAGGAAGGAAAAAAGGAAGGAAGGAAGGAAGGTCAATAATTGGGTTTCATGCCTTGATTTCAGTCCCATACATTAAAGAAAAAAATTCTTTCAAGGTCTTAGCCTAGCAAGGCGCATGTCCCTAGGCCCACTGGCTGTGGGTCCTGCACTCAGGTGGTTTTCAGTCCTCCCCCTCATGATCCCAGCGGCCATAGCCATCTCCTAACTCTGGCTCTTCGATATTCTCATTCTGAAAGGAGGCCTCTTCCTCCTCCTCTTCCCGTATTACCTTCATTAGCTCAAGGAAGCTGGGGATCGGGCCCTGATCCTTCATCTCCCGGAGCCGGCACCACAGCGTATGGTTAAGAGTGGCCCCGGCCAGGACCTGCTCCAGGCGGACCTGGTCCGCGATGCGCCGCGGGATGGCGCGTTTCTCCACGGCTCTCCAGAGCAGGGTTTCTAACCGTAACACATAGGCCGACACCTTCTCTCCCTCCTCCTGATAGGTCTTCAGGTACCTCACCTGGGAGGTCCTGCGGCTCTCCAGGCTCCCAAACACCTGCTTAAAGGCCTCCAAACACTGTTCCACATTGATGGACGGGTTGTCTGCCTGAACCACGTGCATGAGGTCCAGGGCAGGGCCCCGCAGGCTCTCCGCCAGCCACCTCTTCTTTTCTGCCTCTGTTACCCGCCACTCTTTGACTATCTCCGTGGCCTGTTCCAACCAGACCTCAAAAGGCTCTTCCTCCGGGGCTGGCTCGGCACTTCCCGAGAACACTCGCAGTTTCCGGTATCTCATGGGTAGCAGGGGCACAGGCGCGTGTGCCATTGCCTGTCCCAACAGATGGGCCAGTAATTCTGGTGAGATGCAGGGCACGGTGGCTGGAGACACGCCCCCATGCTCCAGGGCTCGAAACATACCCGAGATGGTCTGCCCCTCTTGTTCTAGAAAGAGGTTCAGCCTTTCCAGAAACTCCGTGTCCTGATTGGGAGTCTTAAAGATCACCTTCCAGACACCCCCCTTTCCCTGGACCTCACTGGGGATAGCTGAGACATCAGTATCTTCCAGAAGCTCTAGCAAGACAGCATTGGTATTCTCCTGCTTCCGGAATATCTTGCCAAGCAATCTATACCTGCCCAGAGACTTTAAAGTCTCCTGAAGGACCTCCTTAATCTCAGCCTCCTCATACTCCGCTGGTATCCCAGTAACCATTAGTGACTTCTGCTCATCCACACTCATCAGCCTGCACCAGTCCTCTAAGAGTGCCAGTGCCATCTTCCCAAGAACTGACCCACTCCGACTCTATGGGTACCAACCTATTAGTGGTTGCTATGCACTGACTTAGTATTGAAAGTATCCTGGATGAGCTTCTAACCTTAGAACCCACCAGTGAATGGGTCCCAGGTTAGGTCACTCCAAGATAGTCACAAAGTTTTCTGGACAAATAACCCTGCCCTACCCAGTGGCAAGAACTCAGGACTTCTTGTGGTCTTTAGACCTGAGTTCTAAGTCAGTTCTAACCACACCTCTGCCTGCAGCCCTGAAGTCTGCAGATGATCTTCTCAAAGATGCTGGCAGCCACGTGGCACCGACGCTTCTCTGACAGTTGAGGCACCTGGGACAGCTGCTTTTTCCACAGCCTCCTGATCTCTGATGTTTCGCCTCTCTCCAGTGGGTGGGAAAATGCCTTCCACTATGGCACCCAGAACTCTTGGAGAGAAGTCTCCCAGTAGGGCGCCTTGGATTCCTAGTGAAACAAGGTTCAGTTTTACCGCACAGCACTCTCTTTCCCAGGAAGCATCCGTGCTCTAGGTTGGAATGGAACTGGGGGAAGATGAGGGTTCTGTTTCACAGTGTGCTTGCATCTGCCCCACTCTGTCACACCCCTTCTTTGCTTACTGTGACTCTTTTCCTCTCAAGGACTCCAGTGAAATTTGGTGTCCCCACTATAACCTTATCAGACCTATTAATTAATGTCTGAACCCCATTAAGGACAGGATTCAAGGTCTTTGCCATGTGAAAGATGAAATCAGGAGATGTGGCTAAATACCTGTTTTTGTGTTCCCGAGTGTTCTGCAAGAGTTGAGGAGCTTATTTATGCACCTTCTACCACAAGAAGACGTCACCCACCTCCACACAATGATGTGTCTGTCTTAGCTTCAGCCAAGCCAAGCTGCCCTGTTACACATAAAGAATAGTATTTATGCTTCATTAATATTCAATAGGAAGACCGTTAATGCACTTATTCAAAAATATGACAATCCTTCACAATGCTACTCAATATTAAGTTGCTTTACTTCTTTGTGTAACAAAACTAATTAGAAATCACTCAAACATTTAAAAATAGTTTAATCTAGGTATAACAATTCAGGAAAAAAAATCTCATGTCAGACTAAGTTAAATTTGGAATTATGAATTAATTCTCTTTTGTTGTGTCTGGAAGGCTTTGCAAACACACATTTGGGTTTTGCTTTTGCTATGAATGGTAAGTAAAATAGTTTGAATGTTTGTCCCCTCCAAATCTCATGCTGAAATGTGATCCCCAGTGTTGGAGGTGGGGCCTGGTGCGATGTGTTTGGGTCAAGGGAGTGGACCCTTTATGAATGGCTTGGTGCCATCCTTGGGGTAATGAGTGGGTTCTTGCTATATTAGTTTCCTCCAAATCTGATTGTTAAAAAGAGACTGGCACCTCCTGCCCTTCACTCTTGCTCCCTCTCTTGCCACATCTGCTCCACTTTTGCCTTCTGCTATGATTGGAAGCTTCCTGAGGGGTCACCAGATGCATATGCCAGCACCATACTTCTTGTACAGCCTGCAGAACTGTGAGCCAAATAAACCTCTTTTCTTTATAAATTACCCAGCCTCAGGTATTCCTTTACAGTAACACAAAATAGACTAAGACAGTAAGCTGCTAGCACAACACTTTCTCCTAGCATTTCTTTCTGTTTTTGTTTTTTGAGACAGGGTCTCACTCTGCTGCCTAGGCTGGAATGCATGGCTCACTGTAGCCTTAACCTCTCCTGGGCTCAAGCAATCCTCCAACCTCAGCCTCCTAAGTATCTAGGACCAAAGGCACATGCCACCATTCTTGGCTAGTATTTTAATTTTTTGTGGAGACAGAGTCTCCCTATGTTGTTCAGCCTGGTCTCGAACTCCTGGGCTCAAGCGATCCTCCTGCTACAGCCACCCACAGTACTGAGCTACACGCATGGAACACAATGCCCAGCCTCTCCTAGCATTTGAACTTTAACCCATCATTTGAGAAAAAAGGAGGAAGCTCACCTATCAAGGAGTTTGTTCTGGATAGCCTGTGGAGATTAGAGAATGTAAAAAAGTTACAGGTGGCTGGGCATGGGGACTCACACCTGTAATCCCAGCACTTTGGGAGGCCAAGGTGGGTGGATCACCTGAGGTCAGAAATTCAAGACCAGCCTGGCCAACATGGCAAAAACCCATCTCTACTAAAAATACAAAAATTAGCCCGATGTGGTGGCACATGCCTGTAATCCCAGCTACTTGGGAGGCAGGAGAATTGCTTGAACCTGGAAGGCGGAAGTTGCAATGAGCTGAGATTGTACCACTGCACTCTAACCTGAGTGACAGAGTGAGATTCTGTCTCAAAAAAGAAAACAGAGTTCCTAATACCTTCCAGTTACCACTGCATAGTGTGTGTTGGGGGCTGCAGCCATCTCCCTCTTTGCCTAAACATCTTCATCAATTCGAATGGGGGCCATATGCCACAAGGCTGTCCTGTACCTCTATCAGCAGCTGCTTCTGCTGTGCGCACATCTCTAGAGTCTTTAGGGAGGTGCTGAAGACACTTGGGGTTCCAGAGAGCCAGGAGGGCAAAATGCTACTTCACCCCTGTGCCCAGGAGCCCTAGGGACCTGAGACTTCTGACTTCTCTATGCCTGACTTTTCCTTTCTGAAATATGAAGGCTGGTGGGGGGAGGGCCAGGTGCAGTGGCTAACATCTGTGAACACAGCACTTTGGGAGACCAAGGTGGGAGGATCACTTGAGCCCAGGAGTTTGAGACCAGCCTGGACAACATAGTAGGACCCTGTCTCTACAAATAGTAAAAATAAAAAAATTAGCTGGGCATGTGACACTGGTGTGTAGTCCCAAGTACTTGGGAGGCTGAGGAGGGATGATTGCTTGAGCCCAGCCAGTCAAGGCTACAGTAAGCTGCGTTTTGCACCACCGAATTCCAGCCTGGGTCACAGTGTGAGACTCTGTCTGAAAACAAAAACAAAAGCACAACTGGGGGCAACCTTCCTCCCCACTGGGATATTTAGAGGAAACACAGAATGTAAAAAGACACTGCCCAGAGAGAAGCATCTCTATGGTCTATAGAATGACTGCCACGCTTCATGAAGTTAGGCTGTCTTCCGATGCCTCTTCCTCCTAATGTGACCTGTAGTGTGACTTTCTCATAAAAACATGGCAAGAAATACCCTTCATATACAATAGGGCCACAGATGGAAATATCTGGATATGGTAGAAATAGAAGAACTTTGTATTTTCTCACATAAAGGGGGTCACAGGACAAACTGGAAAAGAAGCCAGACTTTGAAGTGGAAGACCCCCACTGGAATTGTTGCATCATTTAAGTAAATACCCAACCTTGGACCAAGCTCTCTAAATCTGTTTCCCAACCTGGAAAGCAGTGCTGATAAGCATGAATCTTACAGGGGGCTGTGAGTGGGAAATGATGTAATTCAGTTGGAATCGCTTTTTTTTTTTTTTTTTCAAATGCTTTATTCAAATGCAAAGCACATCTGGCCCCTCGGGTTCTCTCAGCCTCTCCACTCCTATATTCTTCTTCCTCAGTCTCCCTTTCTCATCCGGAGACGACTTTCTACCATCATGGTGGGCTGATCTTCAAACTGCAACTGGTGGTCCACTAGATGTAACTCTATTCACCAAACTATCCCTCACAATTGGACAGTGGGGGTGGTTGGTAACCGCATTTACTCCTGGGGTGACAATGGGACAGAATTTCTGGTCACAAGGCCCTGCGCAGTGGCCTTGCGGGAAACGGCCTCTCAGCCCAAACCCACCCTGGTTACTGAGCACGCCCAGACCTCCCTCCCGGGCCGCCAAAGGAGGGGCACCATTTCCGCAGGATCTTGCCACTGTGGAAAGAGAGGAGGCGCTGTCATCCGGCAGAGACAAGGACTGATACGCAGAAAGGACGTGGAGATGGAAATAAGCAATGAAGGACCCGCACTGACCGTGTTACGCAGCAAATCCAATTTCCCCCCCACCCCTCGGATACTTACCACCCCGGTGGCAGTAGCTCCACACCTGCACACGCACACCAAGTTCCTACGTACCTTTCCTCCGCTTGGCCCCACACAATTCACGGTACTTACAACTTACCTCCTACTCCGCACCAGATGAGCACCCGCGCTCACTCCCAAACACGTGGCATCTGGTAACCTGGGAAACGCCTCGGCTGTGGCGCAGTGCGCAACAAGGGCGGGGGAACCAGGCGGGGCACTGGGGCGCCGGGAACAGCTGGAGATTTGGGGAGGGGGTTTCAATTTGTTTCGCCCCCCACCCACTTTTTATTATTATTATTTTTGGTGGGGGAAGCAGAAGAAACCAAATCGCGACACGTTCCTGCGTCCTTTTTGCCGCAGTGGCGCAGAAACGGTCCAAGGCGCCCTTGGGCAATAGAGAGGGTCTGCACCCCCTCTCTAAGACGTGGCACTGGGCTGGAATTCCGCACCGCACTCTTTGCTACACCCTTATAGACCGCAGACCTGCGTCTCTCTCTATACTCGTCTCCCATCTGCTGCGCCACTCTGCATTTCTTCCGCCATGTTTTGTCCCCCTCATCCATCACCCGCCACCCACCACCTCAACCACACCAAAGTGGATGCACGAAGCGGGAACCTTAGGGTTTTAGTCTTTCTGCTCCCTGCAGCCTGCCAAGGCTAGTGGGCAAACTGAAGCTTGGGGGTCCAGTGTCTCGGCTGCCCCCGTCCTGTGCCACCCCTTGTTCATCTTCAGTGCCACCCCCCTTCCCACACCTGGAGTAGCCTGGCGCCCGGCTGGTCCCCTTTTCCCATCCACCAGCTCACACCCAGGGTAACGGGGCGGGAGCCCTAGCCAGAGTGAGCCACCGACCCTGGCCGAACTCCGCCTCGCTACAGGTAGAGGTGCCTGGGCCGGGCAGGTGGGGGAGAGGGGCACAGGGGCCGGGGGCTGCGCCCTCGGGTCCTCACCCCGCGTGCCCTGCCGGATACTTACCGAGGCGCGGAGAGCGGTCAGCGAGCCCTCCGCTCCGCATCCATTATCCGGTGGTCTGGCCGCTTCACTTCCGGAGCTCTGGGCTAGGGGCGGTGCCGCCCTCCTCTCTCTCTCTTCTTCCCTCCCCTCCTGCCCTCCCCTGCGCGCCGCTCCCCTCCCCGGCGCCGCGCCCCGCCCGCGCCCCGCCCGCGCCTCCCTCCTCCCAGCGCTGCCGGGAACTGGCAGCCTCTCCGCTCCCGCAGCCGCAGCGGCCGCCCTCCCAGATCCAACTTTGCCGCTCGCCAGAGCTCGCGCGGTGGCCGCGGGGGGCGTGGGCAGGGAGGGGAGAAGCGGGGTCAGGGGGAGGGACTGGGAGGGTGGGTCGCCGGCTCGCCAGCCTTCCTTCCTTTCTGTGCACCTTGCGGTGGGCGGCGAGCGGCAGCCGCGGCAGCAGCTAGGGGGCTTGTGCACACCCCGAGGGAGACTTAGGGACTGGCAGACGGACGGACGGACAGCGAGGACCCTCCCCGAGCCCCCGAGCCATGGCCGAGAGAAAGCAATCCGGGAAGGCGGCAGAGGACGAAGAGGTCCCTGCCTTTTTTAAAAACCTGGGCTCCGGCAGCCCCAAGCCCCGGCAGAAATTCTGTGGCATGTTCTGCCCGGTGGAAGGGTCCTCGGAGAACAAGACCATCGACTTCGACTCGCTGTCGGTGGGCCGGGGCTCGGGGCAGGTGGTAGCTCAGCAGCGGGACGTCGCCCACTTGGGCCCGGACCCGCAGCCGCCGTACTCGCGGCAGGGCCGGCGCGCCGGCGGGGAGCCATCTGTTGAATCGGGCCGGAAGGTGGAGATCCGGAGGGCCTCAGGCAAGGAAGCCCTGCAGAACATCTACGACCAGGTCGGTGTGGGGGTGAGGGGTGGAGACGGAGGACGGGGCGCGGGGATCGCCCCTCCCTCGCCCCTGAGCCCGGCGCGCCCGCCTTCATGCCCCGCCCTGGACCTCGCCTCCCGCATCTGCACGCGCACCCCCCCCGCCCCTCTCCGCGCAGGGTGCGGCGAGGCTGGGGCTGGGCGGTGGGCGGCCGTGCGCCCACAAAGGCTGCCCGCGTCTCCCTGAGCTTGGGAGGTGGGGGGTGGGCAGAGGGGATGGGCTGATCCCGGGCTGGGGCGGAGGGTGGTCGCCTGGGAAGGGTTGGCCGCGGTTCCATTCTTCTGAAATCCTCCCGGGCGGCTTCCGATTGCAGCTGCGGCTGGGTGCCCCACCCTTTTTTGAGGCGGTTCGGAGCGTGGGGTGGAGGCTTTGCGTGAAGGCCCGCGGCTCCCGGGTGGTCGGTAGGCGCCAGGGTTCCGACGGCGGCTCCCTGCAGCCGCAGCCGGCACCTCCTGCGCTCGCGTCCCGAGCTCCGAGGCCAGGACCATGGTCAGCGCCCCCCGGACCGCCTCTGAGCACCGCACCGCCCTTGACTCCTGCTGGCAGCCTGAGAAGAGCCAGGGGGGCCCTGGAGTCGCCCGAGGAAACCGAGACGCTCCTAAATTGCCTATATGGGGAACAAAGTTCCAATAAGTGTCTCAGCCAGGGCTTCCCAGAGCTCTCCGCAAGCCGCTATGTGGGAGGTGCTTTAGGAACCGGCGAACTGAGTGGGTTATGTTCAAAGGGTCAAAAAGACAAGGAAAGGGGGGAAACCCCTCGCATTCGTAATAGATTATCGAAGAAGACTAGACCCCTCTTCTTGTGTTAATGAGGAAAACAAAGGCCAATTTGGTCAACCTTGATTTTGCAAAGTGTTTTTCACCCTCTGACAGATACGAACAGTGAGCATTTTTAGCGCAGTAATCGTCTCACACCAATCGTCTCACACCACAGTTCTTTCTTTATCTGAGTGATCCTTACACTAGTGTAATTCTTTTCCACAGCCTTAGTTTCTTAACTGATAATTCACAGTGCAAAATGTTTTAACACCTTTTCTGTTTCCCTCCCATGCTCACTGGTGAAGATGAGAAGTCAATGAATGAATGATTATTTATTGAATACCTATTGTGTGCCTTGCCTTGTAGGGCAGGGGGAAGGTTAGTTGTACAAAGTGCAAGAGGTTTCTTCTTCTCAGAGGGCTTCCAGAGTAGTTGGGAGTGGTCTATACATATTCACCAAGGGATTCCACAAGCATTTACATTTGTGTACTTACGGTGACAGATTTGAGAAAAATTCAGAGTCGGTGATGATGCCTGGGGCATGATGTGACTGTCTGCTGATGTGACATAGAATTTTGCAGCTTTTGACGTTTGTAGGATCAAGTCTAGGAAAAATAAGTCATCTGTAAAAGGTGACACAACTAATCATTTCTATCCACCCCCAGCCCTACCCTCTAATATATTCATATAAGGGAGGGTCTCAAATCCAAAAAACTTGCTTTGTTCCAAGTGATGAGACAATTGAAGTAACAGTTTCTAATAATGTAACTTATACTAAAAGCTGAGTGAGTGTGTGTGAAACACTTCCCTATGTGAAAACATTGGATGAAGGCCAAAATCATATAGCATCATGGTTCAGTGAGTAGCCTCATGCATGGCAAGTTATGCTGGTGATTCTGATCTCCTAGAGGAAGCAGAGAAACAATTGGAGAATAAAGAAGAGATCATGTAAAAAATGGCAGATTGGCTGGGCGCGGTGGCTCATGCCTGTAATCTCTGCACTTTGGGAGGCTGAGGCAGGTGGATCACCTGAGGTCCGGAGTTCAAGACCAGCCTGACCAACATGGAGAAACCCCGTTTCTACTAAAAATACAAAGTTAACTGGGCGTGGTGGTGCATGCCTATAATCCCAACTACTCGGGAGGCTGAGGCAGGAGAATCGCTTGAACCTGGGAGACAGGTTGCAGTGATCCGAGATTGCACCATTGCACTTCAGCAGAAAAAAAAAAAAAAAAAAGGCAGATCAGGGGATAGGGTTTGAAAGTGGCCACCCCTATCATGATAGAAGTGAATTAAAACTCAGGTTTGAAAGCCATAGTTCCACTGTGTTGAATAACACTTCTTTTTTCTTGGCCATTTGGAAGCTTAGATGTTTGAAATTCTAAATTGTAAATCTAAGGCACAGAGAGGGGGAGATTTGAAAAGAAAAATACTCAAACAAACTTCAAGGCAGTTTTAGACTGCAATCCACATTGGCTTCAGTTGCCCAGTTATTTGTAATAGAGGGCGATTCTAGCTCGGCCTTTCTGCAGCCCCTTCCCCTGAATTTTCATGTTTAATCTTGCCTTATCATATAAGGCCTATTCAATGAGATGTTGTCATTCATGACTAAGATCATTTACCTGGATCAGCACTTGCAATGTTTCAATTTCTTGCAATGTTTCATTTCATGTCTATACAAAAGGGCAAAGACTGGCTGTACATGTGTTTCTATCATATAACAATAATGATTTCCAAAAAGCACAATTGGCCCACGAATTTTACTGAGTTGATTCGTTATTACTTAGTTTTCACTGAATGAGCCAGGTGAGTGCTAGCATCTCTGTGTATTCTAATTGGAAGCCCTGGCACAAAGAGAGGTGGGGGAGATGGAGAGTGGGTGGATCCTGGAATCCTGACTCATGCTATCCCTCCTCTCTTGCAGCTGTATTTATGTGTTGTTAATGTATAGTCAGACCTGACTTTGCTCATCTGTTGCACTAAGAAGCCTGCTGTTCCCCTACAAGGCTTTGGGAAGGGAGAGAACAGGCTTCCTTAACTCACCCTGCCACATGGGTCATGGAAGATGAGAGATGTTGGACATGAGGATTTGCAGGAATTAAATGAAATTATGTTTAGAGTGTGAGCCAGACAGCACCAGAAAGCAATGGGTGTGGCTTGACTTGGCATGTCAGATTTTCGCGGAGTAAAAGAGCTAGTACAGTGACTGTGAATGAGAAAAGCGTCTATCTTGTTACATTCTTTTCCCTATAAGTCCACTTTGGGCTGCAGTGAGGTTACATTGATTACCACTGTGAAAGACTCTGAGCTGCTTGGAAGAGAGAGAAGAAAAGCATCTCTCTTGGCCCAATCCTCCCTTGTCAGTGCCCAGGGGTTCCTCAGCCTCTTTCCTTCCTCCTAGGAACTTCCTCCATTCTACCCCAGACACAGTGTAGCCAGAACCAGTGGCTCCTCCAGGGATCCTGGACCATAAGGATACTTTCCAAGGGGCCACTAGGTCCTTCTCCCAGCAGCAAACAACCTATGCAGGCTGGAGTGACAGGGAGTGATTCTCCTCTTCTCCAGGGCAGGTGCCACTGAGTGGACGGCAGAGTGCTGCTGAGTTTGGCAACATCACTGAGTCTGTGAAGTGCTTTCTGGGGCTCCCTTCCATCTGGGCCCCTGTGTTGAGTCTCTCTGGCCCTGGGAGCCCCCCTCTAACTGTTCGACATCATTCCCACTCCATCCCCATAGGATGCCCCTTTTAGATTTTTTTTCTTCCAAAGGACAACAGGTTCTAAAATCACTCTTTGCCCTCCCTTCTCCCATTCAGAATTCTTAACTTGCATTTATCTAAGTTAAAGAGAAATTCCAAGGATTAAAGCCATCTGCTTCTTAGGCGAACGACTGATGCCTGAGTTGTCCCCAGAGATACGTGTTTGATAATAGACTGGTCTCTTAAACAAAATGAATGTGTAGTTAGTGGGGTGTGTGGTGGAGATTTGGCTGGAAGCCTGGAATAAAGGCAAAACCTTGACACTTTACAGGTCATATTGATTCAAAACAGGAGATACAAGCATTTGTGTGTTCAGGATTCAAAAAACTCTAAGACCCACCTGGGTTTAAAGGGAGGAAAGTGGGGTGGGGGGGCTTGGGGAGGGGAAGGAAATGATGAAAATCCATCATTTGTTGTTTGCTCTTGATTTCCCAACTGGTTATTGAATTAATCATGTAATTAGTTGTTAAAAAATAATTTTTACGTAACATAAAATTTGCCACTTTAACCATTTTTAAGTGTACAGTTCAGTGGTGTTAAGTACATTCACATTGTTGTGCAACTGATCTCCAGAAGGTTTTCATCCCTCCAAGCTGAAGCTGTGTACCCATTAAACACCAACTTCTCATTCCACCTCTTCCCAGCCCCTGGCAACCACCATTTTCTTTTCTGTCTCTGCCAGCTTGATTACTCTAGATTCCTCACATAAGTGGAATGACACCGTGTATGTTCTTTGTGACTGGCATATTTCACTTAGCATAATGCCCTTAAGGTTAATCTATGTTACAACATGTGATAAAATTCCTTCTTTTTTTATGGCTGAATCGTATTTCTTTCTTTTCTTTTCTTTTCTTTTCTTTTTTTTTTTTTTGAGACAGTCTGCTGTGTCCTCAGGCTGGAGTGCAGTGGCTTGATCTCAGCTCACTGCAGCCTTCACCTCCCGAGTTCAAATGATTCCCCTGCCTTAGCACCCCAAGTAGCTGGGACTCAGGTGCATGCCACCATGCCTGGCATTTTTTTTTTTTTTAAGTAGAGACGGGGCTTCACCATGTTGGCTAGGATGGTCTCGATCTCCTGACCTCGTGATCCGCCCACCTCGGCCTCCCAAAATGCTGGGATCACAGGCGTGAGCCACTGTGCCCAGCCTGCATTTCTATAATTAGTTAAATTATAATAAGTCTTTAATGATTTTAAAAGTTGCTGTTCATTAATTGGCCTGCAATAATTAATTGTGGGAGGAAGTAAGAAGGATTAGATTTGGGATGAAATAGCCTTCCGCAGGTCTGGGGCCTACAACCTAACTGGAAGAAAACTCCTACCAGCTAACCAGCATCTACCATCTTTCCCCTTGGAGCTCAAGGATGGAGAAGAGAATTGCTGTCATTGAACAGCCAGTGACAACTTCTGGCCATGACCTTTGCATAGTTGCATATGCAGCATTGTGTGGTTCACAAACACATGGTTCTGTACCATGGCAATCAGGGCAGAGCTGGGGAGTTTTTACAGCCTAGAAAAGTCAGGCCACATATTCCAGGGTGCTTTGGTGCATGCATCCCTCTCTACTTTCTTGAGCAAGAAGGGGAAGTCAGAATTGATTGTGGATTCAAACGGATACCATCATTCAATGTCAGAGCTTGCAAGACACCCAATGATTGTTTAATTACCTCATTCTGGAAGTGAAGAAAGTGATGTTCCGAAAACTACTTCATTCCTTGGAGCCTAGGTGATAACCCCAAGATTGGAATAGAGGTCTCTTGTTTTCAGTCCCACTGCGGTCCTCTACCAGTAAAGCCGTGTTATTTATGTAGCATTATATAACTCTAAAATGTGCCTTTAAATTCTGGATTCTACATTTTAGAATGTTTAGAATATATTATTCTATTAATAAAAGCTTACCCCAACACTGGCTGATACAGGCATTATTTGCTTTCTGTAAATAAGGAAACTGAGATTTAATGATATTTACTTACCTAATTCCTAAGGTCTTGATATTTAGTAAGTGTGTAAACTAGGATTTGAACTAAGATTTCCTAATCTCATACCATATTTCTTCCGATAGTCAGTTTTGTGGCTCACTGGCTCAGTTACACAGCCAGAGATATCTAGTAAACATAAAGGTACAGTTTAATTTTGCAGGCAAAATATTTTACATCCCCTTAAACTCTGTATTTTCTTTTTCTTTTCTTCCTTCTTTTTTTTTTTTTTTAGTTGGAGTCTTGCTCTGTTGCCCAGGCTGGAGTGCAGTGGCACGATCTTGGTTCACTGCAACCTCTGCCTCCCAAGTTTAAGCAATTCTCCTGCCTCGGCCTCCTGAGTAACTGGGATTACAGGTGCCCACCACCATGCCCAGATAATTTTTGTATTTTTAGTAGAAACAGGGTTTTACCATCTTGGCCAGGCTGATCTTGAACTCTTGACCTCGTGATCCACCTGCCTCGGCCTCCCAAAGTGCTGGGATTACAGGCATGATCCATCATGCCTGGCCTAAACTTCTTATTTTCTGTGGGCTGAGTCCTGTGCCAAATGCTTTGTATGCATTATTTTATTAATTCTAAGATGACTCTATTAAGTAGTTGTTATTCTTATTTTGTAAATGAAATATATAAAGGTAAAAGTAATTTGTACAGTGATATGGTTTGGCCGTGTCTCCATCCAGATCTCATCTTGACTTGTATTCCCATAATTCCCACATGTTGTGGGAAGGACCCAGTGAGAGATAATTGAATCACAGGTGCAGTTTTCCCCAGCCTGTTCTCATTGTAGTGAATACGACTCCCAAGATCCGTGGTTTTTTAAGGGGTTTCTCCTTTTGCTTCGTCCTCATTCTCTCTCTTGCCTGCTGCCGTCTAAGATTAGCCTTTCACCGTCTGCCATGATGTGAGGCCTCCCCAGCCATGTGGAACTGTGAGTCCATTAAACCTCTTTTTCTTAATAAATTACCCAGTCTCAGGTACGTCTTTATTAGCAGGGTGAGAACAGATTAATACATAAAGCAACTTACTAAGGAAAAGCCAGAGGCAGGGTTTAAACCCAGGGATATGTGACTAACTAGAGAGCTTTTTAATCACTCTGATAATATACTGATTTGCTTTTGATATTAATTATTTTTTCTCATTTTATCTTCAAAGAATGTATTGTTGCAAAAAAATTCTGAATGCTTGGGTTTTTTTTTTTTTTCAGTGTACTCTTTGGAGCCATTTATAAAGTGGACAGTTGATTTGTCTTTATGAATGTGCCCTAAACTGCTGACATTCTGTCCATCATTTTTTAAAACGCAAGAAATGTCTTCAGATATCCCTGGGACACAAGCCAACTGCGACAGTATGAATGACATGCTTTTCTAAGATTAGAAATTAGAGAAATGTGATGACAGTGTAATTTTTATACTTGTAAATTATTGTCTTAGTCAGCTGTGATAACAAATCACCCTGACCAGGTGGCTTAAACAAGAAGCATTCAATTCTCATGGTTCTGAAGGTCGGGAAGTCCAAGATCAATATGCTGGCAGATTTGGTGTCTGATGAGGACCCACTTTCTGGTTTCGAGATTGCCATCTTCTCCTTGTGTTCTTACATGGTGGAAGGGGCCAAGGGAGCTTTCTGGGGTCTCTTTCATAAGGTCACTAGTCCTGTTTATGAGGGCTCCACCCTCACGGGCTATGCAACTCCCAAAGGCCCTATCTGCTAATACTATTCCATTAGGGGTTAGGATTTCAACACAGGAATTTTGGAGAGGGGAACACAAACACAAAGTCCATAGCAATCTCAAGCTACAAGCAAATGAAACTAATGAGAGTCGGCAATGAAAGCGTCGGCAGGTGGGGCTGATGGACACTTGATTTAGTTGGTTGCAGCTGGTGGTAACCTAGTACCATAGGTACTGCACACAAATACTGTCTTGTGGCTTCTGTTTTTGAGCATAGACAGATAACGTGCATGGGCTCTGATTCTGAGGCTCTGCATTCATGGGCTGTGCGGAAAGCAGTGAGTGAAACCAGCTGGTAGTCCTGCCTCCGCCATCGACTAGCCATGTGACCTGCCCGGTCATCTGACCTCAGTGGTCCTCAGGCTGTGCTGGGAACCTCTAACGCTCCTTCTATGCATTTCCACTAAAGGCTCTGAAAGAAAACTGCTGCCCATGGCTGTTCTTTTAATAATCAAGGCAAATGTCACATAACATAAAATTCTCATTTTGGCTTTTTTGACGTGCACAATTTAATGGCTTTTACCACATTCACAATGTTGTGCAGCCATTGCCACTGTCTAATTCCAGAACATTTTCATCACCTCTCCAAAAGAAATCTTGTACCATTAAGCAGTCACTTTCCTTTTCCCACCCCCTGCAGCCCCTAGCAATCACTAATCTGCTTTCTGCTTTTTGTTCTCAGTGGATTTGCCTCTTCCTGACATTTCATAGACACGGAACCATACAATACGTAGCCTTTTGTGTCTGGCTTTTTTCACTTAGTAAAATGTTTTCAAGGTTTAAGATGAACCTTAAACCTATGTTTTCAAGGCTACGCACAGTGGCTCATGCCTTTAATCCCAGCACTTTGGGAAGCCAAAGTGGGTAGATCACTTGAGGTCAGGGGTTCAAGATCAGCCAGGCCAACATGGTGAAACCCCATCTCTACCAAAAATATAAAAATTATCCAGGCACAGTGGCACAAGCATGTAATCCCAGCTACTCAGAAGGCTGAGGCATGATAATCAGTTGAACCTGGGAGGCAGAGATTGCAGTGAGCTGAGATTGTGCCATTGCACTCCAGCCTGGGTGACAGAGTGAGACTCTCCGTCTCAAAACAAATAAACAAACCAGTGTTTTCAGTTTTCTTGTGTTCTGCCTAGCAGTAGAATTTCTCGTCATATAATAACTCTGTGTCTAGCTCTTTGAGGAACTTCCACAGTCTTTTCTACAGCAGCTGCACCATTTTACATTCTCACCAGCAACATTCGAAGGTTCCAACCTCTGCACATCCTCACCAATACTTGTAATTTTCCTTATTTTGATTATAACCATCAAGTGGGTGGAAGTTGGTATCTCATTGTGGCTTTAATTTGAATTCCCTAACAATGAATAATGTTGAGCATCTTTTCTTGTTCTTTATTGGCCATTTGTGTGTCTTCTTTGGAGAAATGTCTATTTAAATCTTTGTCCATTTTTTAGCTGGGTTATTTGTCATATTGTTAAATTGTATGAATTCTTTATGTATTCTGATACTAGGCCCTTATGAGATATATGGTTTGCAGATATTTTCTCCCATTCTGTGGATTGTCTTTTTAGTTGCTTGATGCTATACGAATGTTTTAAATTTTGATGAAATTCAATTCATCTATATTTTTTTCTTTTGTTGCTTATGCTTTTGGTGCTTTATTATCCCTGGCTGTTCTTAAAACTGCTTGATCATCTGAAATCTAGCAAAGGAGTTCCAGTACCTGATTTCCTAGAATCATATTCATGTAACTAAATCCTTGGGGAGCTTTAAAATTCATTTGCAGTAGCTCAGTATTATTGAGTGTTCGTACATTGAATAAACCTGATTCTTCTATCTGAGGATCTTGTTCATATGTAAAAAACTCCTTCTTTGTGTGTGCATATATATGTATGTATACAGACATATGGGTATATATATATTTTTTTTTTTAATAAAATTTAAAATTTGCTTTCTAATCCAATGATTTGGGAGTGGCAGGGATGGTGTTGAGGAAGGCAGCAACCAACAAGCTGAATTTTAAACTAATAAATTTGGGAAAATAAATGAGTTCAATTTAAAAAATTATATTGTAATAACATACACATAACATAAAATTTACGATTTTAAATGTACAGTTCAGTAATGTTAAGTATATTCACATTGTTGTGCAACCGATCATCAGACTTATTTTCATTTCACACAACCGAAACTTTGCACCCATGAAACAATAACTCTTCATTCCCCTCTCCTCCCAGCCCCCGGCAATCACCTTTCTACTTTCTGTCTCTGTGAATTTGACTTACTTTAGGAGCTTCATGTAATGGAATCAAAGAGTATGTGCCCTTTTTTGACTAGTTTATTTCACTTAGCATAATGTCCTCAAAGTTTGTTCATGTGTAGTATGTGTCAGAATTTCCTTACTTTTTTTTTCTTTTTTTCCTTAAGACAGTGTCTTGCTCTGTCGCCCAGGCTGGAGCACAGTGGAGCCATCAGAGCTCACTGTAACCTCAAACTCCTGGGCTTAAGCGATCCTCCTATCTCAGCCTCCCAAGGCACTGGGATTACAGGCATGAGACATTGCACCTGATCCAGAATTTCCTTCCTCTATAAGGCTGAATTAAAAAAAAAAAAAAAGGCTGAAGATATCCCATTGTATGTATAGACCACATTTTGTTTATCCGTTCATTCATTCATCAATGGACAGTTGGGTGTCCATCTTTTGGCTATGGTGACTAATGTTGCTATGAACATGGCTATGCAAGTATCTATTTGAGACCTTGCTTTCAGTTCTTTGGAGTGTGTACTCGGAAGTAGAGTTGCCAGATAATCTGATAACTCTTAATTTTTAAAGGAAACTGCTATACAGCTTTCCACAGTGGTTACACTATTTTACATTCCCAACAACAGTTCCCAAGGTTTCCAGCGTCTCCACATCCTTGCCTACACTTGCTACTTTTGGTAGGTTTCTTGTTTGTTTGTTTTGATAGGCATCATCCTACTGGATGTGAGGTGGTGTCTCATTGTGGTTTTCTTGAGCATCTTTTCACAAAGGAATATGTTCTTTACTGAACAAACATTCTGACTTCAATTTTTATTTTGTTCTTCTTTAAAAAAATAATAACAAAGTACCATGTTTATTGTAGATGACATTGATAAACAAATTTTTAAAAAGAAAGAAATCTTACTATGTAAAATAGTAATAATTTTATAATTATTATTATAATCTTACTATGTAAAAATAACCATGGATAATATTTTGTTGCATTATATTTTCCAGTATTTAAACTTCCATTAAAAATGAATGAGGGTCAGGCATGGTGGCTCATGCCTGTAATCCCAGCTCTTTGGGAGGCTGATGTGGGCAAACAACCTGAGGTCAAGAGTTCGAGACCAGCCTGGCCAACATGGCAAAACCCAGTCTCTACTAAACATATAAAAATTAGCTGGGTGTGTGTGGTGGCATGCAGCTGTAATCCCAGTTACTCGGGAGGCTGAGGCAGGAGAATCACTTGAACCTGGGAGGCAGAGATTGCAGTGAGCTGAGATCACACTGCACTCCAGCGTGGGGAACAGAATGACTTTTTCAGCATTCCTGACATCACTGGATATTACAGTTCTTGGAAATATTTCCCAAGTTTATAGTTGGCAAATAGTATCCTGTTGTTTGATGGTTTTCCTATCTATGTTCATATTTCAGACTGATTTGTAAAAATTACATGTTAAAAATGTATTCATTTTAATGTCATCTGCTACATATTTTTTTAGTTTTTCTCTAACTTTTAAATGGCTTTGATCTCTTGACATGCAATTTAAAATTTACAAGTTAAGTTGATCCATTTATACTTAGATTTTTTGCCTTTATAGTCATTCTGACTTTAAGATTATATAATTATCTAGCTGTGGTTTCTCCTAAAATCTTTTTGATTTTCATGAATTTTTAAAATAGTTTTTTGGGTTTTTTTGAGATAGGGTTTACTCCGTCACCCCGGCTGGAGTACAGTGACATCATCATAAGCTCCCTGCAGCCTTGACTTCCTAGGCTCAAGTGATCCTCCCACCTCAGCCTCCTGAGTAGCTGGGACTACAGGTGCATGCCACCATGGCTGGCTAACTTAAATGTTTTTGTAAAGATGGGGTCTCACTATGTTGTCCAGGCTGGTCTTGAACTCCTGGGCTCAAGAGATCCTCTTGCCTCAGTCTCCCAAAGTACTGGGATTACAGGCATTCGTCAGTGTGCCTGAATTTCATTTTTATTTACATTTTAATCTGATAATTAAATTTGTCTTTAAGTAACATATAAGTTAATTTTTCAAGTAGATCATTTTTCCAATGGCATTTATTGAATAATTGTTTTTTTCTACTTATTTTTTAATATGCTGAACCTCTTACATATATACCAAGATCCGTTTTTTAGCTCTCTATACTGTTTCTTTGATCTAGTTTACTAAATCCATGGTGGTTCAATACTGCTTTAGTTACTGTAGCTCTTTAATATCTTTACTTTTCATTTTCCCCATCACTCAAATGTACATTCCATTACAGATATTTTTAGTTACAGAAACCTGATATGATTTTTAAACCAGAATTATATTAAATTTATATATTGAGTTATTATGAAACACATTTATTTTTAAAATAGCAAGTCTTTTATTAAAGTTTATATTATGTCTTACCTCTTATTCAGATATTTTGTTTTATTTCTGTGACATTCCTTGTTAGATTTATTTCTACATGTTTTGTTACTATAGGGAATGGGAAATTTCCCTGTTATATTTTGAGTTTATGTTCTGGGAGACTCTGGGGTTTTATATTAATTAGCAATAATTGGTCATTCAATTGAACTCATTCTTGGTTTTAATAAATCTCCATTGATTCTTTTTGGACAGTTTTATTATCTGTGACTAATAGTAGTCTTGTTCGTTTTTTGCCGATGGCTTTATTCATCATCTCTCTTCATTGTCTGAATTCATTGACTGCAACTTTTAGACCATGGTGGTAATATTAGGGTTCCCTGTTTGATTTCTGACTAATGAAAAGGCCTTGTTTGTCAGTGTTTGAAAGTGATACTCTTTATCATGTTAAAGAATTATCTTTTAATTGCTACTTGAGCATATTATCAGTGTCTTTCAGTGAGTGACCACCAGTGACACACCTGTGGTTGAACCTGTTGGGTTTATGGCGTGCTGCAGTAGGGAGAGAACACATCAAGAGAAATCCACGGGGCGCCTCTGTCCAAGGGTGTGAGAGGGGTTTGGGCTTTGGTTGGGTGATTTTGGAGGCCTGAGGTGCCCGCTGGGTTGGGTGATGTCAGAAAGTGGGGACAATCCTATGGCTGGGCGTTCGAGTGCATCTTCTGCAGAGCAGGGCAGATGAGACTGAGGCGAATGCTGTGGTTGACAAAGAAGAAGTGATCCCTCCTATTAGTTAGGATGGGGGAGTTTGGCATTTTGTGGCTTGAACCAATGTTTGTATTTTATTAGATATGACTGGGGGGTGGGCTGGTTTTCCCTTGGTCCATCCTGGACAAGAGTGGCCTGGCTGCTGCTGACGGTTCCTGAAATCGCTTCTGTTCAGCGGGAGAATGCCCAGCTCTTGCTGTGAGTGGCAGATCAGCTCTTGGCAACCTTTTTGTCAATATGCTGTTAAAATCAGGGATTGATGTGTTGATTTATATTCTCTGGTGTTTTATTTTTGTTTTAGAGATAGCTTCCTACCCTCCATTGAAGATGCTCGTTTCCTGAAAGTTTTTTTCTTTTTAGGATGATCTCTCCTATTACCTTGTTACGTAGTAATTTTTCTTAAGCTCAATATTTTTTTCCTTTGCATTTATCTTCAATTCAGGTGAAATTCCTTTGGAATCCGTGTTTTCAGCAGAAAAGTGTGTCTTTGGCCTTACTCTGATGACATATATTTTTCATTTCAAGCACCAGGTCCTTGTCCAATTCTTATTTTATGGTGCAAAGGTTTCAGGTTTGCACTTTTACAGGCATATTTCAAACATAAATGGGGGGGAGTTGCCAACATTTTATATTGCCAAATAAGGACATTAAAAAATTATTACAATATTATCTCATAAAATGAAGCACACTTTAGCACTGAAATCATAAAGGGAAATTAACCCTAGAATTTAAAAAGCTGTATAAATTAGGCTTTATAAAAAATTAAATGTGACTGGGTGTGGTGGCTCACGCCTATAATCCCAGCACTTTGGAAGGCTGAGGTCAAAGTGACAGAGGTCTTCTGGGTGACAGAGTGAGACTCTGTCCCAAAAAATAAAATTAAATTTAAAAAATAAATTCATGGTT
>NW_022436961.1:29011616-29023926 GCF_009761245.1 Sapajus apella
TTTTGAGATGGAGTCTTGCTCTGTCACCCAGGCTGGAGTGCAGTGGCGTGACCTGGGCTCACTGCAACCTCTGCCTCTCAGAGTCAAGTAGTTCTTGTGCCTCAGCCTCCTGAATTAGAGGCGCACGACAGAGGACCCAGCTAATTTTTGTATTTTTAGTAGAGATGAGGTTTCACCATATTGGCCAGGCTTATGCTGAACTCCTGGACTCACATGGTACACCTGCCTTGACCTCCCAAAGTGCTGAGATTACAGGCATAAGCCTCCACTCCAGCTGTCTCATTTTGACCCAGATTGGTGAACACTGCCTCAGGCAACCTGGCATCAGCTGCTGGAGCAGCACTGGTGAGGTGGCACCTCTCTCTCCCTGCCTGCCCCTCATCCCCCTTCCTGCATGGTTTCTTTCTTTTCAGGAATTGTGACTTCTGTTGAATAGAAAGACAGGACCCCTGGCAGACCTGTACAGGCAACTGTTTAAAAATGCACCTGGGATCAGGTATGGTGAGACATTCAGATATGTAAATGACTGTCATAAAGAGAGAAATGGGGGGACAGGAGTAGTGGCTCACACCTATAATCCCAGCATTTTGGGAGGCCGAGGTGGGCGGATCACAAGGTTAGGAGATCGAGACATCTGGATAACACAGTGAAACCCCGTCTCTACTAAAAATACAAAAAATTAGCTGGGTGTGGTGGTGCATGCCTGTAGTCCCAGCTACTCAGGAGGCTGAGGCAGGAGAATCGCTTGAACCCAGGAGGCGGAGGTTGCAGTAGCCAAGATGGTGCCACTGCCCTCCAGCCTGGGCGATAGAGAGACATTCCATCTCAAAAAAAAAAAAGAAAGAAAGAAAGAAAAAGAAAAGGAAAAAGAAATGCTACTCACAGATCCCTGGAAACAGGAGGCACTGAACCCAGCGCAGGGCCACTCTGGGAAGCACTACTTTGGCCAGGAGGCAGAGGGAGCCAGGGAAATAGGTGGCCAAGAGCCTTTACTGTGGTTTCCGGGAAGGAATAGGAGAGGTGGAGTAAACAGGTTTAGGGTGGCTAGTTTGGATAACTTTGATGGGCTCTGGGGCTAGCAGCTTTCCCTAGATGTCTGGTTCCAGGCCCTGGGATGATTAGGGTAGGTGGATATTGGCCCTGAGTTTAAGAGCTTCCTAATGGAGGAGGTTGGAGTGTGAGCTCTGGATTAGTTGGTTTGCATATGAAAGACATGCCCCCAGGAGAGTCATTTTACCACTCTGGTTAGCCTGGGAGGTGCAATTTCTCCAGGGTCAGCAAGGCCCCAGATGTTAAAGCATCAAAAACACAGAAAAGAAAGTAGACCTAAGATCATTACAAGATCCTGGCCTTAGGTTGTCTGTTGGTCTAAGTTTTACAGAACTATTGGGTGTATTCCTGTTTTTATGACCTTCATTAACATTTTAGTTGAAATGTTGTACCTGGAGCTGCTAGCCAAATTACTTTTCCATTTATGTTATATATATATATATATATATATAATGTGTGTGTATGTGTGTGTGTGTGTGTGTATTTTTTTTAGGGTCTCTGTCTCCCAGGTTGCAGTGCAGTGATGTGATCATAGCTCACTGGAGCCTTGAACTCCTGGGCTCACACGATTTTCTTGAGTAACTGGGACTCCAGGTGTGTACCACCACAGCTAGCTCATAGTTTAATTTTTTGTAGAGATGGGGGTCTCATTTGGTTGCCCAGGCTGGTCTTGAACTCCAGGGGTCAAGGGATCCTCCTGCCTCAGCCTACCAAAGTGCTGGCATTATAGGCATGAGCCACCGTGCCCCCCATAATGTTGTTATTATTATTATTTTTTAAGATGGGGTTTCACCATGATGGCCAGGCTGGTCTTGAACTCCTGACCTCAGGTGATCCACCCACCTTGGCCTCCCAAAGTGCTAGGATTACAGGCGTGAGCCACCGCGCCTGGCCTTTTAATTTTTTTATTTTTATTAAAAACTTGATGCATGTTCAGGCTAATAGTCACATCACTAAAACCAATGGAGTTCAAAACTGTCCATTCAACTACTCTATTTTTTTTTTTTTTTTTTTTTTTTTTGAGATGGAGTTTCACTTTGGTTGCCCAGGCTGCAGTGCAATGGCATGATCTCGGCTCACTGTAACCTCTGCCTCCCGAGTTCAAGCGATTCTCCTGCCTCAGCCTCTCAAGTAGCCAGCATTACAGGCATGTGCCACCACACACAGCTAATTTTAGTATTTTTAAGACAAGACAGGGTTTCTCCATGTTGGTCAGGCTGGTCTTAAACTTCTAACCTTAAGTAATCTGTGCGCCTCGGCCTCCCAAAGTGCTGTGATTACAGGTGTGAGCCACTGCGCCCAGCCACGGATTTTAAAATTTTAACTTTAATTTTTTTAAAAAAAAATGAATTAAATTTTGTATAGGGCATATGATTATGCCAAAGCTTGTAGTGAAGATGGCTAGAAAAGAATTAACTGGGGCTAACCACGCCACCGTGGTTATAATCCCAGCACTTTGGGAGGCTGAGGTGGGAGCACTAGAGCCCAGGAGTTTGAGACCAGCCTGGGCAACATAGTGAGACTCCTTTTCTAGAAAGCAAAACCAAGGGCCGGGCATGGTGGCTCATGTCTGTAATCCCAGCACTTTGGGAGGCCAAGGTGGGCAGATCACCTGAGGTCAGGTGTTCAAGACTAGCCTGGCTAACATGGTGAAACCCCGTTTCTACTAAAAATACAAAAAATTAGTGTGGTGTGGTGGTGGGCACCTGTAATCCCAGCTATTCAGGAGGCTGAAGCAGGAGAATTGCTTGAACCTGGAAGGCAGAGGTTGCAGTGAGCCGAGATCCCGCCATTGCACTCCAGCTTGGGTAACGAGAGTGAAATTCCGTCTCCAAAAAGAAAAGAAAGAATTAACTGAGAAGAAAAAAAAAAAAATAGCAACTATCATCTACAACTCTGTTCATTAAATCTCCTCCAATTTCAGTGACAGAATTAGCAAAGCAGGATTTCTAAGTAAGATCAGCTTTACCTTCTGCCCATGTGTCACCCTGTAACACTGAGCACTGTCATCGCTGTGCTGGCTTGGCTGTCTTAGCTTCACCATAGCACACCAGCAAATGCGTATCTTTGCCATGTTATTTCTTGTAATAACCTTCAATGGATCCGTGGCATTTTGGTCACATCTTAATTGGATGTGGACTTTGAAATTGTCATGGAGCATTCAGGAATTAAGCCTGCATGAAATTATCCAGGCTTAGAACCGTAGAGAGAAATGTGGAGACATTCTACAAATTTCTGTTTCCAGTAGGACTCTGGACTGTTTTTAGGATCCATTAAAAAATTGAACACGATCACCAGTCATTTCTTTGTCCTTCCTTCTGGCCATTTAGTTAGGTAAGAAGATGTGCTTCTGTGAGGAAGCCATTCCAATGTTGTGCTTTAAACTTAATCCTTGAAGCTTCCTGGAATGTCACTGGAGAATCTGGTGTGCAAAAGATTCAGATGAGTTTCACCAGTTATAGTGTGCTTTTTTGGTATACCAGATGGTGGCTTTAGCAAACCACCTATTTCTTTTAGATCTGCTTCCTCTTTTGCAAAGAGGGTATCATGACCAGTTCCTTCTTATACGCTGGATCTTGACAGGGAGGTCTTTCTACTGAATGACTTCCCAGTTAGATGTAGTGGCTTAGGCCTATAGTCCCAGATACGCAGGAGGCTGAGCTGGGAGGATAGTTTGAGCCCAGGAGTTTGAGGCTGCAGTGATCCCTGATTATGTCACTGTACTCCAGCCTGGGTGACAGAGCAAGATCTCGGGGAAAAAAAAATTGATGAGAGAGTTCAGCCATTATGACCTAAACGCCTCCCCAAAGCCCCCACCTCTTAACACTATTGCATTGGGGATTGGGTTGTCACATGAATTTTGGGGGACACATTCAGGCCATAGCAAGGAAAATAAAATAAGGAAACAGCAGAGGAAATTGAGGAGGCACGCAATGGAGGTCTGAAGAGAACACAGGGGCATTAATCCCTGTGGAAGGGCAGCTCGGGGGCTCATGGAAGTTCTCACAGGCCCAGCAATAACACTCCTGTGTATGCAGAGATTACCTCCCAACCTCTGCCACCAGCTGACAGTGAGCTCAGAAGAGATTTTGGGGCTGCAGATAGAGTCAGGCTGCCATTGGCAAGGAGTGGTGTCTGAAGCCGTGAGGCAGATGAGATCACTCAGGGAGAATGTGTAGGGTGGTAGAAAGAGCGCAGATGTTGGAGCCATCTAGAGCTGGGATGAATCATTTATTCTGGGCCTTGGATGTAACTGATCTGGGTTCCAGTGCTCCCTAAGAAAAATAGAAAGAACCCCTGTTCCATGGTACTGTTCAGACTGGCCCAGAGGATTGGTGAAAGTACACGGCCTGGTATTCGCAGGTGCTTAATAAAGGATGGTTTTAGGTTGATTAATATTTAAAAGTCAAGCTAGGGAGGGGAGACAAGGATATTTCAATAGGTACAGAATGGTCAGCAGTATTAAAGGCAGAGAAATAATGAAGGAGGATGAAACCTGAAAGGACATGATTAGTCGGGCTTAGGTGCTGGTCTTGGTGGGAGCAGGCTTGATGGCAGGTGAATGGCAGCTGTCATGTGCTGTGAGGTCAGAAGAATGGTAGGGTGCTTGGGGAAACTCATCTTGGCATCCTTTGGGAAGACAAGTGGTTTTCCAGGGGTATGGACACAAGCACACTTGTGCCTTTTGTAGTTCTTTTGCTTCTGGTAACATGTGGAAGTCAAGATCATGTTTGATCTCTCTGTACATACTGTGGAGAGTGGAAGGCCCCAGAAAGGAGCACAGGACCGATAGAGATAGGAGGCAGGTGTGGCTCCCTGACAAGAAAGGAGGGATTGGCTTCAAGTACAGAGGAGGACACAGTTGCTGGAGATGATCAGGACTTTCTTGTGGCAGGGAACTTCTGTGATCCCAGGGGTGAGGTTAGACTTGGATTGGAGGGACTTTGTCTGGTGGACTTCATTTTTAGGCAAAAGAAGAGGGGGAGAGTTTCTTCCAGGGGTGAGTGATACCAGGGTCAACTTCAGGAGAGGAATGAGCTTTGATACAAAATTTACTATTGAAACATTTTTCACATACCATAAAATTGGCCCCTTTAAACTGTGTAATTCAGTGGCTTTTAGGATTTTCACAGGATAGGCACCCATCATCACTGTCTACTTTAAGAACATTTGCATCATCCCCAAAACAAACCCAGTAAACAGTCACTCTCCATTTCCTCCACCCCCCAGCCCCTGACAAACACTCATCTATTTTCTGTCTGCATGGATTTGCCTATCTTCACATTTTATATACATGGAAGCATATACTATGTGGTCTTTCCTGACTGGCTTCTTTCCCTCAGCACGACACTTCCCAGGTTCATTGGTGTTGTAACATGTAACAGTACTTTGTTGCTTTTCGAGGTGAATGAGATTCCATTGTATGGATATAGTACCTGTTTTTTTAATTCATTCATCAGTTGACAGGTGGTTGTGTTGTTTCCACTTTTAGCTATTATGAATAATACTGCTGTGAATATTCATGGTAGAGTCCGGGTGGACATATGTTTTCATTTCTCTTAGTTATGTACCAAGAAGTAAAATTGCTGGGCTTTTTGGTAACTCTGTTTAACTTTTTGAAGAACTGCCGAACTGTTTCCCAAAGCGGCTGCACTACTTTACATTCCCATCAGCAGTATATGAGGGTTAGTGTATTCCAGCTTTGCCACATCCTTGTCAACGCTTGTTATTGTCTGTCTTTTGATTCCAGCCATCCTACTGGGTGTGACTCGGTATCTCTTGTGGCTTTGGTATGTATTTCCCTGATGACTGATGTCATGGAGCATCTTTTCATGTGTTTGTGTCATTTGTATCTCTTCTTTGGAGAAATGTCTATGCAAATTCTTTGCCCATTTTTAAATTGGAATATTTGCCATTTTTTTGTCAAGCTGTAAGAGTTCTATATATATTCTGGATACTACATCCTTATTTTTTATATATAGAAATAATTATATATAATTTTATATATTATATATCATTATATATAATTTTATATATTATATATCATATATAATATATATTAATATATAAATATAATAAATATATATATAAATGTACATGTATTTGAAAATTTTTTCTCCTGCTCCGTGGGTTGTTTTTTGACTCTCCTGATAGTGTCATTGAGGGACGAATGTTTTTAATTTTGACGAAGTGTAATTTATCTGTCTTTTCTTTTGTTGCTTGTGCTTTTGGTGTCATATCTAAGAGCTTATTTCCTAATCCAAGGTCACAAAAACTTACCCCGTGTTTTCTCCTGGGTGTTTCATAGCTTTTGCTTTTACATGTAGATTTTGGATCCATTTTGAGTTATTTTTCTATGTGGTATGAGGTAGAGGTCCAACTTCATTATTCTGCCTCTGGATGTCCAGTTGCCCCAGTTCCATTTATTGATTAGCAAAAGTATTTTAGGAGATGGCAGGAAACTAGAGGCAAAACGTTGCCACGCAGCACTAGAGGGTGCTGAAAAGGCGGCATTGGAGTGAAGTCAATGACCACAGCTGTCAAATGCTCTCTGCTTCAGAGGTTGAGAGGATTCCTGGGGATCCCAGATGGAGAAGGGGTGCTGGGAGAACTGAGGCTTGCAGGAAGTGAGGTGCTGCTGAGGTGGCAGGGACTGATGGCAGAACCCAGTGACAGCCTAGTGACAAGAGGGTCTTAATAAAGCAGGTCTGGTGAGAAAGAGTAACTGTGTGGGAGGAGAAGAATGGAAGAGTTTAGGAAGTGAGAAGAAGCTGAGAAGTCCACGGGCTTTGAAGGTCCAAGGAATGAAATGGTAGTGGGCTGTTAAGGATTTTGAAGATCTTAGGAACAGAGGGGTTCAATGGGCTAACAATAAGAAGACTGGTTATTGGAGTTATTAGTGGCAACTACTGTGTAAATCCTTCCTAGATACCAGACACCATGCTAAGCCATTTATATGGAGTATTTCATTTAATTCTTTTTTGTTTTTTGAGATAGAGACTTGCTCTGTCATCCAGGCTGGAGTGCAGTGGTGTGATCTCAGCTCCTTGCAGCCTCCATCTCCTGGGCTCAAGTGATCCTCCACCTCGGCCTCCCAAGTAGCTGGGACTACAGGGGCATGCCGCCACACTTGGCTACATTTTGTAGAAATGTTGTCCAGGCTGGTCTTGAACTCCTGGGGT
This sequence comes from Sapajus apella, assembly GCF_009761245.1. Classification (NCBI taxonomy): domain Eukaryota; kingdom Metazoa; phylum Chordata; class Mammalia; order Primates; family Cebidae; genus Sapajus; species Sapajus apella. The sequence continues at coordinate 29,018,849 of NW_022436961.1, forward strand.
CAAGTGATCTGCCCGCCTTAGCCTTTCAAAATACTGGGATTATAGACATCAGCCACCACACCTGGCCCCTCATTTACTTCTTTTTTTTTTTTTTTTTTTTTAACTTTTTTGAGATGGGGTCTTGCTCTGTCACCCAGGCTGGAATGCAATGGCACGATCGTGGCTCTCTGCAACCTCTGCCTCCCGGGTTCAAGTGACTCTCCTGCTTCAGCCTCCTGAGTAGCTGGGATTACAGGTGTGTGCCACCACTCCCAGCTAATTTTGTATTGTTGGTAGAGACGGAGTTTCACCATGTTGGTCAGGCTGGTCTTGAACTCCTGACATCGTGATCCACCTGCCTCGACCTCCCAAAGTGCTGGGATTACAGGCATGAGCCACCACACCTGGCTCCTCATTTACTTCTTACAAGGATTTCCAAGATAAAAGTATGAGCTCTGGAGCCAGTTACCACTGCTAACAGCTGTGTGGCCTTGGTAAGCTTACTTCCTTTTTTTTTTTTTTTTTTTTTTGGGTTGCCACTTTTATCAAATGAAAATACAACAGGACACACTGTATTTTTTATTTTTATTGATTACTGAGGCAGGGTCTCACTCTTACCCAGGCTGGAGTGCAGCGGCGCAATCATTGCTCACTGCAGCCTTGAACTCCTGGGCTCAAGTTATCCTCCTGCCTTAACCTCCTGAGTAGCTAGGATTACAGGCATGTACCACCACACCAGGCTAATTTTTATTATTATGTTTGGTTGAGATGGGGGTCTATGTTGTCCAAGCTGGTCATTAACTCCTGGCCTCAAGGAATCTTCCCACCTCAGCCTCCCAAAGCACTGAGATCATAGGCATGAGCCACCACACCCCTCCCAAATCTTGTATTTTATCTGGCTACAGCATTTCTATGGCTGTTTCTCAACACTTAAATTAGGATTAGAACAGTGTCTACCTCATTTTGTGTCTTAGTCCAGGCTGCTATAAGAAATCAGTGTAGATTGGGTGGCTTAAACAAGAAATACATATTTCTCACAGTTCTGGAGGTTGGCAGTCTGAGGTCAGGGTGCCAGCATGGTTGGGTTCTGTTGAAGGTCTGCTTCCACATTGCAGACTTGAGACTTCTTTTCTCCTCACATGGTAGAAGGAGTATGAATTAGCTCTTTGTTCTTTTCTCTTAAGGGCACTAACTGCAGTGTGAGGGTTCCACCCTCATGACCTGATCACCTCCCAAAGGCCCTGCCTCTAGACACCATCACAGCAGGGATTAGATTTGGCCATGTAAATTTTAGGGGGACATGAACATCCAATCGATAACATGAGGAGTGTTTAGGGGATTTAAATATGTCATACATATACAGTTTTGGAGCATGGGCTGGCACATAAGAAAAACCCAACTAGAGATTTTCCAAAGAGGTCATACACTGGTGTTGCATGACCTTTTTCTGCTCTAGTTTGAAACCTGAATTCACTTCACAGAACATAACTACAGAGAATGCATTGGAAAACAATAAACAGAAAAGCATGCTATGTTTGGGTCCATTTATACAAAACGGAACGCTGAGATATGTATTGTTTTTTTCAGTGTAGGGAGCATGTGCATCAGTATTATGAACTGGGAGGCAAACTAGTTATTTACTTAGATGAGCTGATCAAGATGATATTGTTAATTTTCTGACACTGCTTTGAAATGAATGTGGCAGGACATAGTGTAATATATTCTGTGGCAACAACAGGAACTTTATGTTAACACATAGTGCTGTTATCCTTGTAAAGTATTGTTACAAGTTAATACAATTTTCTTCCCATCTAAATTATAAGCTCTCTATGGGGTGTGTGTGTGTGTGTTTGAGATGGAGTCTTACTGTGTCGCCCAGGCTGGAGTGCAGTGGTGTGATCATGGCTCACTGCAGCCCCAAGCTCCCAGACTCGGCCGATCCTCCAGTCTCAGCCTCCTAAATGGCTGAAACTACAGGTGCATGCCACCATGCCCAGCTAATATTTGTATCTTTTTCCTTTTTTTTTTTTTTTACAGATGAGGTCTTGCTAAGTTGTCCAGGCTGATCTCGAAGTCCTGGGCTCACATAATCCTCCTGCCTCAACCTTCCAAAGTGCTGGGATTACAGGTGTAAGCCAGTGCACCCAACCTTAATTTTTGTATTTTTGGTAGAGATGAAGTTTCACCATATTGCCCAGGCTTGTCTTGAACTTTTGGGCTCAAGCAATCCTCCTACCTCAGCCTCCCAAAGGGCTATGATTACAAGCAGGAGCCACCGTGTGTGGCTGGTAATGTTTTTTAAAAAGTAAATTATAAGCTGGGCATGGTGACTCACGCTTATAATCCCAGCACTTTAGGTGACTGAGGCGGGTGGGTCACCTGAGATCAGGAGTTCGAGACCTGGCCAACATGGCAAAACCCTGTCTCTGCTAACAAGACAAAAATTAGCCAGGCGTGGTGGCACGCATCTGTAATCTCAGCTACTTGGGAGGAGGAGAAAGGAGAATCACTTGAACCCAGGAGGTGGAGGTTGCAGTGAGCTGAGATCGCATAGTTGCACTCTAGCCTGGGCGACAGAGTGAGACGCCATCTCAAAAAAATAAAAAATGTAATTTATTAGGTGGGCATGACATGAATAGGGAATACATTGGGTTTGAATAAAGGGGAATCTGTAAGTAAATCTTAAGGAAGCATGACAGAGACAAAAGAGAGACATTTGCAAATTACAGAGAAATAATGAAGGAAAGGGAAAGGCAGTGAGAGAACGGGGAGGAAGATGCAAATGAGCTGCATCTTGACTCGGCCACCAAAAGGACTCTCTTTGGGAATAGGTGAGAAAATGTCTACTGAATGTGATGCTTCCTTCCCAACTGACAAGTGTATAAATGAAGGTTATGGTAAATAGGATTTTTTTTAGTAGAAAGTCTTGCCGGGTGCGGTGGCTCAAGCCTGTAATCCCAGCACTTTGGGAGGCCGAGGCGGGTGGATCACGAGGTCAAGAGATCGAGACCATCCTGGTCAACATGGTGAAACCCCGTATCTACTAAAAACACAAAAAATTAGCTGGGCATGGTGGTGCGTGCCTGTAATCCCAGCTACTCAGGAGGCTGAGGCAGGAGAATTGCCTGAACCCGGGAGGCGGAGGTTGCGGTGAGCCGAGATCGCGCCATTGCACTCCAGCCTGGGTAACAAGAGTGAAACTCCGTCTCAAAAAAAAAAAAAAAAAAAAAAGTCTTAAAATTGATTTTCTGATGAGTGGCTTAGATAGATTTGTTGATGGCTAAATTAACGTCAAAGGGCTATAGGAAGTACAGGTAATTTCTACAGACGTGGTTTGGTAATAGTCTCATTACTACTGCCTAAATATTTGGATAATTAAATCAAAGTCAAATGTTCTGGGAGAAGCGGAGGAATGGCTTTGACTCTCCGCCTTCCTCTTCAGTGGAGGCTATTCTGGGCAGGCTGCCTTCGTTCGTCGCAAATCCAGACACATTCAGCAGCTGCAGGATGATTCAGCATGGGGTCACAAACTCCAGTCATTTGTTAGTTTTTGTCATATCTACCTATAATGTTTGCTATTATTTATCTACTATTTTGAAGAAAAAATAGCTTGTGCTTTTAAAGCTTTTAAAAACCTTTATCCTTTGAAGAAATTTAAAATTTAAAGAAAAATTACAAAAATGATGCAGAATTTTTGTATACCTTTCACCTGGTTTGCTTAATTGTTGGCATTTTACTGCATTGACCTTACTGTCATTCTCTCCACGCGCACACACAACTCTATATTTTTTTCTCATTCATTTGAGAGTAAGTTGCAGATGTGATGCCCCATTTCCCCTTGATACTTCAGTGTATATTTCATAAAAGACAAGATTACTTTCCTTCATGACCCAAGTGAAACCATCAAAATCAGACAATTAACATTGATACAATACTACCTTCTAATCCCAAGACTTTGTTCAAATTTCACCAATTATCCAATAACATCTTTTAGTAGGTCCAACATTCAAGTCAGGATTATCATTTACTTGTCATGTCTTTTTGTTCCGTCTATCTGGAAGAGTTCATCTTTTTTGGTTCCTGTAACCCTAACACTTAATGAAGATTACAGGCCAGTTATTTTGTAGACTGCTTCTCAGTTTGGAATTGTCTGGTGTTGCTTCATGATTTATACATTTTTGTCATGACTATCTCTGATGCAATGCTGGATCTTCTGGGAGAATCCTGTCATGAGGTACATGATGTCAATTTATTCCATTACTGGTCATCTTAACTCTGATCACTTGATAAAGGAGGTAGCTATCAGATATATTCATTGTAATGTTAATTAATAAAAATTTTATACTTATTGAGGAGTGGTGTCAGCAAGATGTTAGACTAGGAGGCACCAGTGCTGATCTCCCCAACAAAAACAATGAACAAACAGCCACAGGGCAATGCAAATAGCTCTGGGAGAGCTCTGGGGTACAATGTAGGAACTTTAGTAACCCAGTGGAGCATGTAAACTGAGGATGGCCACATAGAAAAGTGTAGGAAGCACTTTAACCCATGCCACCCCTCCCTCAGTGTGGTATAGGTAGGTGCCAAGAGGGATCCCTTGGCATGACCTCTCCCTGCGGGGGAAAAGGGAGGAGGAGGACTGCCAAAGAACACAAGCAATCCCTTTGGTGGTCTTTCTCCACCAAAGACCCCCACTGTCTTTAATTATGTGGAGCCCATTTAATGAAGCTTCTTGGAGTCTATGAAGCTGTTCCTGCCTTGAGGAAGGAGCTGCTATTACATTTCCATAGGAGTAAGAACCACCACTGTGTCCTATTTTACAGCTGGGCGTGGTGGCTCATGCCTGTAATCCCAGCACTTTTGGAGGCCAAGGCGGGTGGATCACCTGAGGTTGAAAGTTCAAGACCAGCCTGACCAACATGGAGAAACTCCATCTCTACTAAAAATACAAAATTAGCTGGGTGTGGTGGCACATGCCTGTAAACCTAGCTACTCAGGAGGCTGAGGCAAGAGAATTACTTGAACCCAGGAGGTGGAGGTTGTGGTGAGCTGAGATCATACCATTGCACTCCAGCCTGGGCAACAAGAGCAAAACTCTG
>NW_022436961.1:29024026-29036390 GCF_009761245.1 Sapajus apella
AAACAATGCAAGACAAATAGAAAATAACAAAATGGCAATAGTAAGTCCTCATCAATAATTACTTAAATGTAAATGGATTAAACTCACCAATCAAAAGGCATAGGCTGGGTGTGGTAGCTAATTCCTGTAATCCCAACAATTTGGGAGGCCCAGGTGGGAAGATTGTTGAGCCCAAGAGTTTGAGACCAGCCTCGGCTCAAACTATGTCTTTAACATAAGGAAATCCCATATCTACAAAAAAGTTTTAAAAATTAGCCAGGTGTGGTGGCACATGTCTGCCGTCCTAGCTACTGGGAAGGGTGAGGTGGGAGGATTGTTTGAGTCCAGGGGGCTGAGGCTGCAGTGAGCTGTGCTGGCCGCTGCACTCTAGTCTGGGTGACAGTCTGAGTAACCCTGCCTCAAAAGCAAAACAAAACAACAAAAACCCATAAAAGGTATAGAGTGACTGAATGAATAAAAAACAAGATCCAGTCACATGCTGACTATAATAGATACACTTTATGTATTGTTTCCATGTTTTAAAAATAACCTTTATTAAAAAATGTTTTTGAGGTGGCTGTCTTTCTCTGTTGCCCAGGCTGGAGTGTAGTGGTGTGATCACAGCTCACTGGAACCTTAGCCTCCTGGGCTCAAGTTGTCTTCCTGCCTCAGCCTTCTGAGTAGATGGGGCTACAGGCATGCACCACTGCACCTAGCTACGATAATTTAAAACAGTTTTGTAGACATAGGGTCTCGCTCTGTTTCCCAGGCCTGTTTCAAACTCCTGGCTTCAAGTGATCCTTCTGCCTCAGCCTCCTAAAGTGTTGGGATTACAGGTGTGAGCTAATACATCTGGCCTAACTTTTATTTTTAAAAAGTTAATACGTGCGTTACAGGAAAGTGAAAAAGAAAAGAAGCAAAGAACAAAGTCGTCCACAGTCACAAGCATGTTACAGTTTGCCGTGTCCCTCTAGATCCTGTGTGTGTATAGACACAGCATCCAGTTTTATTGGCTTGAGACCATACGGTATATATGTATCATGCTTTTTCACACACCCATGAATATTTATCAATTTAAAATCCCAAAGTGATATGAATATTTTGATAACCAAGAATACACAACTCCAACTCAATCTGTTAGAAAAAAGTATAATCCCACCTCTTTTGGGACAAAAATTTCATAGAAGACAAAAATGGCAACACTCCTCTAGATAAAGGTATTGGCAGAATTCCGATTAAAATACTGCATTTCCTTAATGTTCAATTTAAAGTGAAATGTAAAGCAACAGAATACACCAAGTAGAGTTTCTAAAAGAATTCATTATCAGATCTATACCACTCAAATATTAGCGAGGAGGTATATTTCCATTGAATTGCTTAATTTATTCCTACAGTTCAGCCAAAGAGATGCACATACATCAACTGGCTACAGTCCAAATGTAAATATGAACACATCTGCATACGTGTCTCCATTCACACTTTTCTGCTTCTCTGCCGCCTACCTAACAACCTGATATACACTGCTCGCGGAGTGTTTTAACAATTCTGTAGCCAAGGTGCATTTTTTTTTTAATTATAAGAAGATTTTTACAAATTGGCTAATTCACTAGCTCTACTTTTTATCATACATGGTTTGCTCAGGATGTTCCTGTTTAAAATATACTTTCAGGCTGGGCTGGTCTCCAACTCCTGACCTCAGGTAATCTGCCTGCCTCAGCCTCCCAAAGTGTTGGGATTACAGGCGTGAGCCCCTGGACCCAGCCTGAAAGTATCTTTTAAACAGGAACATTCTAGCCTAGAACCCTTTTCCTTCCTACCTCTGTCAACTCCATGGACAGATATAAGCATCTACAGGGCTTAGCAGGGATTTTCACAATTTCACTTCCATAAGATTTTTGTTTTTGTTTTTTGACAGAGTCTTGCTCTGTCGCCAGGCTGGAGTGCAGTGGCGCCATCTCAGCTCACTGCAATCTCCACCTCCTGGGTTCAAGTGATTCTCCTGCCTCAGCCTCCTGAGTAGCTGTGATTACAAGAGTGTACCACCACACCCAACTAATTTTTGTTTTTTTTTTTTTTGAGATGGAGTTTCACTCTTGTTACCCAGGCTGGAGTGCAATGGCGCTCCTTGCTCGGGAGCGCAACCTCCGCCTCCTGGGTTCAGGCAATTCTCCTGCCTCAATCTCCTGAGTAGCTGGGATTACAGGCACACACCACCATGCCCAGCTGAATTTTTGTATTTTTAGTAGAGACGGGGTTTCACCATGTTGACCAGGATGGTCTCGATCTCCTGACCTCGTGTTCCACCCACCTCGGGCTCCCAAAGTGTTGCAATTACAGGCGTGAGCCACTGCGCCTGGCCCATAGGGGTTTTTAAGAACAGTTTTTCCTATGAAATTTAACACGGACTATACTCAATGTATTAGTTTACTAACCTTACTTTTGTTATACTGGCAACCTCTTTAACATCTAGAAGGACTAGATGTTGTAAATCAGGACTTGCTTGTCCTTTATGTGTGGCATATACACAACCAAGTAAAACACAGTGCATGGATATAAGGGACAGTGGCCAATTGTGCCTTGCCATAAACACACTGGCATCAAACCCTTTGCAATTGCTTCTCCTTTCTCCCTGAACCACCATGAAAATAATAATGTGTACTGAATGTGGTGTGATAATTCAATTTCCAAAAGACAATATTTCATATGAATTTCAACAAAAGGATATCTACAAAACTTGTTCTTTATTACCTCTACATTTAACATACTTTGTGTACTTCTAAACACCTAGATAGACCAGATGTTTCAAATAAGGACTTAAAGTTTGTCTACCATATACACAATAGTACTGAATAAGCTACACTCAGGTAACAATGGTTATATCTGAAAGTATCTTCTGTATAGTTCTGGTTTAGAATCCTTCATTTCTTCCAATTCCTCTCCACCACCCCCCCCGATGGATGTAAGCACATGTGTCACTTAGAGGTGGTGTTATCATTTTACTGCTAAAAGTCCTTTTGAGAAGACAACTTTTCTGTGAATTTGTACAAAGAACAAAGTATACAAAATGAATAGACACACTTTAGAATTAAAGACACATATAGGTTGACAGTAAAGGGATGGAAAAAGATATTTTATGCAAACAGTAACCAAAAGAAAGCAGAGGTGGCCATACTTATATCAGACAAAATAGACTTTAGGTCTAAAGCTGTGGTCACAAGGAAGATTACTTTATAATGATAAAAAAGGTCAGTTCAACAGGAAAATACAACAATCATATACACACCCAACATTAGAGCACCTAAATATATAAGCAAATATTGACAGATCTGGAGACAGGAACTGACAGCAATACGTTAATAGTAGGGGACTTCAATACCTCACTTACAATAAGGGATAGAACATCCAGACAGAAAATCAATAAAGAAACAGCTGACTTGAACAATGCTATAGAACAGACGGTCCTAACCACCATATGCAGGACTTCTTTTTTTTTTTTTTTGAGACGGAGTTTCGCTCTTGTTACCCAGGCTGGAGTGCAATGGCGCGATCTCGGCTCACCGCAACCTCCGCCTCCTGGGTTCAGGCAATTCTCCTGCCTCAGCCTCCTGAGCAGCTGGGACTACAGGCACGCGCCACCATGCCCAGCTAATTTTTTGTATTTTTAGTAGAGACGGGGTTTCACCATGTTGACCAGGATGGTCTCGATCTCATGACCTCGTGATCCACCCGCCTCGGCCTCCCAAAGTGCTGGGATTACAGGCTTGAGCCACCGCGCCCGGCCTAGGACTTCTTATTCAACAGCAGAAGTATGCACATTTTTCTCAGGCATGCACAAAACATTCTCTGGGATAGATCACATATTAGGCCACAAAATGAGTCTTAACAAATTTAAGAAGCTCAAAATAATTATAAGTACTTTTTAAAACGATAATGAAATGTAGCTAATAATCTATAACAGCAAGAAAATGAAAATTCATAAACATGTGGAAACAAAACACACTTTAGAACAACCATTGGCTCAAGATACCAAAAGGGAGTTTAAAAAGTGTTTTAACTGGGCGCGGTGGCTCATGCCTGTAATCTCAGCACTTTGGGAAGCAAAAGTGGGCAGAGGTCAGGAGCTCCAGACTAGCCTGGCTAACATGGTCAGGAGTTCAAGACCATCCTGGCCAATATGGTGAACCCCATCTCTATTAAAAATGCAAAAATTAGCCAGCCATGGTGGCGTGCACCTGTAATCCCAGCTACTCGGGAGGCTGAAGCAGGGGAATCCCTTGAACCCGGGAAGTGGAGGTTGCATTGAGCTGAGGTCATGCCACTGTACTCCAGCCTGGGCAACAAAGTGAGGCTCCATCTCAAAAGAAAAAAACAAAAACAAAAACAAAAGAAATCTCAACATTGAATTTCCCTGCCCCATTATCAAAGATAAGTTGACTCTATTTGTGTGTCTCTTTCTGGGCTCTCTGCTTTCTTCCCTTGATCTGTTTGTCTTGACAACCATAGCTTTATAATAAGCCTTGAAGTCAGGTAGTATCTGACTGGTTCAACTCCTTCAATTTCATGTTGCCTATTCTGGGTCTTTTGGCTTTTCATATATACTTTAGATTTAGTTTGTTAATATCCACAAACAATTTGCTGGCATTTTGACTGGGATTTTGATTGTGTCAAATGTATAGATCAAGTTGGAAAGAACTGACATCTTGAAAATATTGTCTTCCCCTCCATGATCGTGGCAATATTTCTTCATTTGTTTAGTTCTTCTTTGATTTTGTTCATCAAAAAAATTGCAGGTTTCCTTACACAGATCTTGGATGTGCTTGTTAGACTTACACCTAAAGATTTCATTTCATGGGTGCTAATGTAAATTGTGTTGTGTTTTAATTATAAATCCCACTTATTCATTGTTGGTATACAGGAAAGCAATAGACTTTTGTGTATTAACCTTGTATCTTGCAACTTTGCTGTAATTACTCATCAGTTCCAGTTGTTTTTGTTGTTGATTCTTTTAGACCTTCTACATAGATGATTACACCATCTGCTCAATAAATATCAAAAATATTAGCATTTTGGTGTATATCTTTCTAGAGTCTTAAAAATAAGTTATACCCATGACATTTATTGTGTGTATATATACTATATATGTTACACAATTAAAATGGGATGGCTTCTACTTTCTTATCTGACTCGCCAGGTATTTCAGAGTCATGAATTCTATTCTCACAGCAGAGAAAAACCTGCAGAAACTGAAAATCAACAACTCTTTATCAGTTAGATAATTGAGGTCACAAGGCAAGACACTTCATCTGCAATTGGTGAGACAAGCTAATAATACATGGCCAAAGCTTACTGGAGGCCAGGAGCGGTGGCTCATGTCTGGAATACCTGCACTTTAGGAGGTCAAGGTGGGTGGATCGCTTGAACCAAGGAGCTGGAGACCAGCTTGGGCAACATGGTGAAATCCCGTCTCTACTAAACATGCAAAAATTAGCCCGGTGTGGTGGCACACACCTGTAATCCCAGCTACTTGGGTGGCTGAGGCAGGAGAATTGCTTGAATCCAGGAGGTGGAGGTTGCAGCGCGCCCAGATTATGCCATCGCATTCCAGCCTGGGTTACAGAAACAGACCCTGACTGGAAAAAAAAAAAAAAAAATGCTTACTAGAGCAGAAGTCCGCTGCAGCAGCAAGACCCAGATTCCTTTTACTCAGTACATTGTGTCTGCCCTTCAAAAAATTACAGGGCATATTGAAAGACAAAAAACAATTTGAGGAGACAGAACATGCATCATAACCAGACCCAGATATTAAATAACTATGGTAAATGTGTTAAGGCCTCTAATGGAAACAGTGAAAAACATGTGAGAACAGGTGTGTAATATAACCAGAGAGATGGGAACTTTAGTAAGAATCAGGACTAGCCAGGAGACCAGAGATCTAGCAACTAGAGCAGTATGGCCAAACCCTGCAGGGTGCACCTGAGTGGGGAGGTCTGCAAGTAGGCAGAGGTCATCAGGGAAAATATTTTCCAGAAGGCTGAGGAATTCCTCTACAGATTCTTACCACAGAAAATCATGTATTTGAATCTGCTCTTGCAAGAGGGTTCCTTCGATGTGGTTGATCTGAGCTCCCTCTAAGCACCACTGAAATCCCCATCCCAGACCCTCTATCCAAGGATGATGAGTCGGAAACGGAGAAACAGGAGAAGAAAGAAGTCTCTAAGTTTGGATTTCTCCCTGGCATGTGAAGGTCCTGTTCCTGTTTCCCTGGTTAAGCCAGAAATCTGGACTCTCAAAGAGAAATGCATTCTGGTGATCATACGGATCCAGCATCTGATCCCCAAGATTGAAGATGGAAATTATTTTGGGGCATCACTCCAGGAGAAGGTATTAGAGAGGGTGAATGCAGTCAAGACCAAAGTGGAAGCCTTCTAGACAACCATGTCCAACTACTTCTCAGAACATGGAGAGGCTGTGGCCGAGGCCTCCAAGGAAACTCATGCAATGGATTACACAGGTCTTGGTGCACAGGCATGATGAGGCAGCCTATGGGGAGATCAGGGACACTGTGCTTGACCTGATGGCTTTCTATGCTGAGCTTTATTATAATTTAAGCAACTTGGAGAAAACTGTCAACCCAAAGGGTGGAGAGAAGCCATCTATGTGCTGAGCCCAGGGCTAGAATGGAAATAAATGACTTATACTTTGTGTGGATTAAAAGATAATGATCAAGGCCTTTTCATCTCAGAAGCCCCTTCTCTTTTGCTAGAGAGACAGCTGTTTTCCTTTCTCTTTCTTTTGCCTATTAAACCTCTGCTCCTAAACTCCTAAAAATAATAACTCCTAATAATAATAATAATAATCTGGCCATGTGTGGTGGTTTATGCCTGTAATTCCAGCAAAATCCCGGAGTGAAACTCCATCTCAAAAAAATATTCTGGAACTATTAAATGATTATATCAAAATAGTAGGATATGAGGTTATTATACAAGAGCCAGTTGCTTTCCTATATACCAGAAATGAACAATTAGAATTTATATTAAAAACATATTATTATATACCAAAAAAATACTTAGGTATAAATCTAACAGAATTTGCATATATGTATGGAAAGATTTTCCATGTTCATACATAGATTCATCATTGTCAAGATCTTCCTGGTTTGACGTATACATTAGATACAATCAAAATGCCAGCAAGTTGTTAATGGATATCAACAAGCTGTATCTAAAGTTTTTATGGAGAAGCAAAGGAGATTTAGAATAGGCAACACAAAACTGAAGGAGAAAAACAAATTAGAGACTATCTGACTTCAAAACTTACTGTAAAGCTACAGTCGTCAAGACGGTGTGGTAGACACACAGAGCAAGGGAAGAGAGCGGAGAGCCCAGAAAGGGGCCCACAGAGATACAGTTGACACATCTTTGATAAAGGAGCAAGGACAATTCAATGTTGAAAGCACAGCCTTTTCAACAATGGTGCTGGAACAACAGGCTGACCACATGCAAAAACATAAATCTAGACACAGACCTCACATCTTTCAGAAAAGTTAACTCAGGATACACCATAGACCTAAATAGAAAATGGAAAACTATAAAATTCCTAGGATATAATTTAGAAGATAATTTTTTAGATAAAACACCAAAAGCATGATCCATGAAAGAAATAATAGATAAGCTGGACTTCATTAAAAGCAAAATAATTCTGCTCTGTGAAAGACACAGTCAAGGCCAGCGCTGTGGCTCACGCCTGTAATCCTAGCACTTTGGGAGGCTGAGGTGGGTGGATCACTTGAGGTCAGAGTTCAAGACCAGCCTGGTTAACATGGTGAACTAAATATACAAAAATTAGCCTGGTGTGGCAGCTGGCGTCTGTAATCTCAGTTACTCAGGAGGCTGAGGCAGGAGAATCACTTGAACCCAGGAGGGGGATGTTGCAGTGAGCTGAGATGGTGCCATTGCACTCCAGCCTGGGCAACAAGAGTGAAACTTGGAAAAGAAGGAAGGAAGGAAGGAAGGAAGGAAGGAAGGAAGGAAGGAAGGAAGGAGGGAAAACACAGTTAAAAAAATGAAGATAAGCCACTCCAGCCTGGACAACAAGAGCGAAACTTCAAAAAAGGAAGGAAGGAAGGAAGGAAGGAAAAAAGGAAGGAAAGAAGGAAGGAAGGAGGGAAGGAAGGAAGGAAGGTAGGAAGGGAGGAGGGAGGGAGGGAAGAAAGGAAGGAAGGAAGGAAAGAAGGAAGGAAGGAGGGAAGGAAGGAAAGAAGGAGGGAAGGAAGGAAGGAAGGAGGGAAAGAAGGAAGGAAGGAAGGAAAGAAGGAGGGAAGGAAGGAGTGAAGGAAGGAAGGAAGGAAGGTAGGAAGGAGGGAGGAGGGAGGGAGGGAGGGAAGAAAGGAAGGAAGGAAGGAAGGAAGGAAGGAAACACAGTCAAAAAATGACGATAAGCCAGATACTGGGAGAAAAAAATTGCAAAAGACACACACATGGTAAAGAACTGTTATCCAACATATACAAAGAACCCTTAAAACCCCACAATAAGAAAACAACCCAATTAAAAACTGGGCCAAAGACCTTAAGGGACACCTCACCAAAGAAGATGTACTCATGGCAAGTAAGCATATGAAAAGGTGCTCTACATCATATGTCATCAGGGAATTGCAAATTAAAACGATGAGAACGGTATGTTGGCTTATGCCTGTAATCCCAGAACTTTGGGAGGGGAGATAGGTGGATCATTTGAGGCCAGGAGTTTGAGAACAGCCTGGCCAACGTGGCAAAACCCTGTCTCTACTAAAAATACAAAAAAAATTAGCCAGGCATTGTGGCATATGCCTGTAATCCCAGCTACTCAAAAGGTTGAGGCATAAGAATCGTTTGAACCCGGGAAATGGAGGTTGCAGTAAGCCGAGATCGCACCACTGCACCCCAGCCTGGGTGACAAAGCGAGACTCTGTCAAAACAAACAGACCCGACAACAATGAGATACACTGCACACCTGTTAGAATGGCCGAAATCCGTCCTGGATTTTCATGTGTAGTGGCACCTCATTGCATCCTCACCAGCAATGAATGAGAGTTCCTGTTGCTCCACTTCCTAGCATCAAATGCTGGTGAGGATGTGGAGCAAAAGGAACCCTCATTCATTGCTGGTGAGGACGCAAAACGGTACAGCTGCTTTGGAAGACAGTTTGGGAGTATATTACAAAACTAAATAGTATCTTACCATATGATCCTGCAATCGTGCTCCTTGGTATTTATCCAAAGGAGATGAAAACTTATGTCTAACAAAAAATCTGCACGGAAATGTTTATAGCAGCTTTGTTCATGATTGTAAGAACTAGAAATCTACCAAGATGTCTTTGAGTGGGTGAATGGATAAGCAACCCGTGGTACATTCAGACAATGGAATATTAGTCAGTGATAAAAAGAAATGAACTATCAAGCCATGAAAAAAAACCAAAAAACAAAAAATGAAGGAACCTTAAGTGCTTATTGCTAAGTGAAAGAAGCCAATCTGAAAAGGATACATAATGTGATTCCAATTCTATGACATTCTGGCAAAGGCAAAACTGTGGAGTCAATAAAAAGATCAGTGTTTGCCATAGGCTTGGGGAAGGGGTGCATGGAAGGGAGCAATAATAGGTAGAGCACAGGGGATTTTTAGGACAGTGAAACTCTTCTACATGATACTGCGGTGGTGGATACATCTTACTACGCTTTTAAAATCACTGAATATACAAACACCCAAGAGAGAACCCTAATGTAAACTGTGGACTTCGGTGAATCATAATGTAATTATATTGGCTCATCACTTGTAACATATGAATCACAGAATGCAAGATGTTGATATATTAATAATAGGAGAAACAGTGTTTGCCTTGTGTTGGGGTAGAAAGGGATATATGGGAATCTTGTTACTTTCTGCTCTTATTTTGTGAATGAAAAACTGCTCTAAAAAACAAAGTCTAATAATTTAAATGGATGGGATCCTAATGTATAAACTCTGTTGTATTTCGCTCTTTGTATTTAATAATATGTTGCATACATTAAAAAAATTAATAGTTATGTGGTTGGATATACCATGAATTTAAATAATCTCCTTGTTTTTACTATTTTTAAAAATATTTCTAGTAGTGTTATGAAGAACATTCATAAACGTGAATATTTCCCCCATTATTTCCTTACAGTAAATTTACAGAAAATAAACCTCTGTATCAAGGGTTATGTACATTAAAATTTTTAATCATATTTCCTTCCACAAAGATTGTACCAATTTACATTCTTGTGAAAGAAATGAGAGATCCCATTGCTTCACACTTTGGTTAATACTTAGTATGGTATTTTCAGTCTTTTCAGGCTCCATCTATTTCACATCTAAAATACAAGATCTCAATTTTTAAAAATTGTCCTTTACTAAAGTTAAGCATATTTTCTTATATTTATTGAGCATTTAATTTCTTCTTTTATGAGTGGCTGGTTCATGTGCTTTTCTTAGTTCTTTAAATAATTTGGAATGTTCATCTTTATAATTCATAAAGAGTTAAGGAGATTAACTCATAGGTTTTGAATATTTGTCTTTTAGTTTATTATCTACTTTTAAATTTTATGTATATTAAAACATTTACATTTTCTGTGTCATCAGCTCTACTGATCTTTTCCTTGATGGTTTCTTGCTTTGATATCACACTTCTCAAGCTTCCCTCTACCCACCCGAGACCTTGGATACTGTGGCTTGTATTAATTTCAGCAAGTTTCAACAGGAAGTCAGGGTTGTAGGGAGGAGCCGCCTAGGATTGCAGCCTTCCGTGATGTCTCAGTGATCCTACTGCTCATACCTAAACTCACCAACCATGCCTGGAGAACAAGTCCCTGTCGCGTCGTGCTGAGCTGAAACGTTGCACAAAAGTCCTTCCCCCACTTTCCTTTGCCTCACGTCCCAGCTTTGCCATGGCTAGTCCATGGGAGATAATCTGTTAAAAGAAATATGCTGAGCAGATTTGGTTCAGCAAAAGACAGGATGTAATCATTAATCAGGAGCAGACGCCACCATGCCTGACAGCCTTGGCAGCTCATTCTGCCTGAACCTGGGCGGTGGGGGCTGTGTGTTTTAGAACTTTCACAAAACAGGGTCTATTTCCATTCTCCAGGTCAAGCCTTTCATGGATTATCTACAGATGAGGAATAAGACAAGCCTTAGGATACTTTTAGACAGAGCCCCATCGAAGGATTTATTTTCACTTTATTCTCTATTTAAGATAACATTTAGCTGTTATTCACAATGGTTGCAGCCCTCTGCTGGTGAGATGCACCTATCTGCAGCTCTGAGCAGTTCTGGACCTCTATTTACTTGATGTTAAAGGCAGACATAAATGAGTTTGTCCACAGCTTGCAGCTCACAGCCAGGCTCTGTGGGCTGCACCCATGAGTACTTCTAGGGGGAGAATTTGGGGCTTCCTCTCTCCCAAGCAGAAATAATGGGTCTTGGTGACACCCAGTATCTCGCTTGAACGAGGTTCATCTCTACACTTTAACAGAAACATTAAAACAGTAAGCAGCCATCATTTTTGGGCCGAGGGAAATTTCCTACTGGGAATTTCCAATCATTAACATGCTCTATCTCTGCAATAGGTATAATTATATACTTTTAGTAAAGGTGCACGCGGATGTTAGTATAATGTATGTTAAGTATAATCACCAGCAGTTACAATGTGCTGATCCCCCTCATTTTCCAACCAGAAGGGAAAGAAACATCATTAATTGTATGATGAGTGTTTGTCAGGACTTCAGGTCTAAAGAAGAATTTGAATTGAGCTAGAGGAAGGGAAGTTGTAAGAGAGCAGCTGTCCACAGTTATTAATGTGGACAGAAGCGAGGGTGGGTGGGAATGAGAAATGTGAGACTCTGCTGGAGTGGGTCATTGGGCATTTCTGAGTTGAGCCCATGGAATGTGGGAGTGGTTATTTCCAGTTGCCTCTCAGCAGCCTTAGCCAACCTCACCTTCTTTCTTGAAATACTCTCCATTCTTGGTGTCCAATACATGCTACTCTCCTTCTCTTTGGCCACTCATCATGAGTCGTCTTTGCAGACCACTCTTTCTCTAGTTGAATCAGAGGTATCAGGACTGGCCCTCTTGTCTCCACCATTACCTCCTCCTTAGCTGGTATCACACAATTCTTTGACTTAATTACCATTCATAGTGGATGTTCCTAAATTTACACCTTAAGCCCCATCTTCTCACTTGAGTGGCTTATTATTTCCACTTGGATGTCTTAAAGACATCTCAAATTACCATGGCTTCAGTGGAAACCATCCCCCAAATCAAGTGGAAATCCTGATCCGCTCCCCCATAATCCCATGCCCCCACTTCACCCTGATCAGCTCCCCCATAATCCC
>NW_022436961.1:29036400-29097843 GCF_009761245.1 Sapajus apella
TCACCCTGATCAGCTCCCCCATAATCCCATACCCCCACTTCACCCTGCTCTTCACTTGGTCTTTCTTACATCCATTTAATACAGCAGTTCCCAACCTTTTTGGCACCAGGGACCGGTTTCATAGAAGATAATTCTTCCATGGACAGAAGGACTGGGGGATGGTTTTTAGGATGAAACTGTCCCACCTCGGTGGTCACCAGGGCATTCGTTAGATTCTCAAAAAGAGCACGAAACCTAGATCCCTCTCCCATGCGCAGTTTACAGTAGGATTCAAGATCCTATGAGAATCTGATGCCCAGCTGATCTGGCAGGAAGTGGGGCTCAGGCGGTAATGCTGGCTCACTTGCTGCTCAGCTCCTGCTGTGAGGCCTAGTTCCTAACAGGCCATGGACCGGTATTGGTCTGCAGCCCAGGGGTTGGGGACCACTGTGTTGATACACCACCATTCAACTGGATTCCATTTCCAAATCGAGAGTTCACACTTGACATTATAGCTTTCATTTATATACCACCATTCACCTTGATTCAATCCCCAAATCTAGAGTTCACACTTGACAGTTTTCTCCCACTTATTCCACATCCAATCTATTGGTGACTTGTCTTTCTTTCTTTCTCTTTCTTTCTTTCTCCTTCTTTCTTTCTTTCTCCTTCCTTCCTTCCTTCCTTCCTTCCTTCCTTCCTTCCTTCCTTCCTTCCTTTCTTTCTTTCTTTCTTTCTTTCTTTCTTTCTTTCTTTCTTTCTTTCTTTCTTTCTTTCTTTCTTTCTCTCTCTCTCCTCTTTCTTCTTTCTTTCTTTCTTTTTTCTTTTCTTTCCCTCCCTCTCTCTCTCTCTCTCTCTTTCTTTCTTTTTGAGATGAAGTCTTGTTCTGAATACAGTGGTGCGATCTTGGCTCACTACAACCTCTACCTCCCCAGTTCAAGTGATTCTCCTGCTGCAGCCTCCCGAGTAGCTGGGACTACAGGTGCCCGCCACCACGCCCAGCTAATTTTTCTATTTTTAATAGAGACAGAGTTTCACCAGGATGGTCTCGATCTCTTGACCTCATGATCTGCCCTCCTCATCCTCCCAAAGTGCTGGGATTATAGGTGTGAGCCACCGTGCCCGGCCAATTGGTGACTTTTATTGGCAGCAGAAACTAGAGTGGATAAGAGGAAGGACACACACTGGTCACACTGCAGAGCTTGATTCCTGGCTCTGCCACGTGCGAGTTTTGGGTCCCTGGGGAAAGTCCCTTAATCTCAACTTTGTTTCCACTCTGCTTCACAGGATTGTTGTGAAGATTAAATGCATGATGAGGCTTAACCAGAGTTAATATTTGAAAAGCACTGAGAACAGTGCCTGGCACAGTAATTACTGCAAAAGTGACAACTGTTATTATTGCCTTCAACATAAATGACACATCTGTCCCTTTATCTCAAGTACCCTTGTCCTAGTCTTAGCCACAATTCATTCTCACCTTCTCACTGGTTGCCTCTCTATGACCCTTGCACCACCACACTACGGCCGAAATCATGAGTCAGATTTTGTTGTTCCTGATTAGAATGCTTAAATGGCTTCATTTTAAACATAGAATAAAATCTGAATTTGTTTCCATGGCCCATCGTCCTGTAGATGTGGTCCCTGCCTGCTGCTTTAACTTCAGTTGTACAAAGCAGAAGTGTCTGTGTAACACATAGCCCAAAATGTAGTGGCGAAGACCACCAACAGTCTTCTTGTGCTCATGGATCCATTTAATACAGCAGTCCCCAGCCATCCACTCTTGTGGATCAGGAGTTTGAACACAGTAGAGCAGGGGTATGTTGTCTCTGCTTCATGATATCTAGGGCCTTATCTGGGAAAACTTGAATGGCTTTGTTCAATGACTTAAACACCTGGGGTGGAGTCCTCCAGAGTCTTTCTCACTCATACATCTGTCACCTTGGCACCATGGCGGGAAGGCTGGGCTGGAGGTGGACTCTCTGCTGGAATTCCTACATTGGTCTCTCCATGGCTTGAGCTTCCGTACAGCATGGTGACCTTAGGGGAGCTGGATTTCTCTCACCTGTGTCTGAGCTCAAAACATGCCTCCTGTGACCTGTCCTTGGGAAGCACATAGCATCTCTTCTGTCATACTCTACTGGTCAAAGCAACCAGAAGCCCACCAAAATTCAAAGCGAGGGCATGTAGACCCCACCTCTCATCAGGAGGATGTCAAAGAATTTGTGGCACAGTTTTTAAAGGGCCATGCTCTTGTCTCTCACTCTCTCTTGCTCACAGTTCTCCAGTCACGCTAGACGTCTTTCTGTTCCCAAAACACTCCACCTAATCCATGGTTTTGTTTTCTCTTACATAAACTCTCTTCTCCCAGATGGCTGCCTCCTTCTTGTCTTAGTCCAAAGACTAAGTCTGCCCTTTTAATTAACATGTCGAATCAGAAACTTTGCTGCAAAAATTAAATTGAAGCCCCAATATCTTTTTCCAGACATGAAGTCCTGAGCTAAGCTCCCAGACACCATGTTCTGCTACTTCCTCCAGAGACTAAGTAAATAATTTTGCTGCCTGAGGCTAAGTTCAGAATTTTCTCGCCAGAGGCAAAGTCTGATTTTTGCTCTTGAGACCAAATCCCTACCCAAGTGTCAGCTTCCCAGAAAGACCTTCCTAGACCACCCTGTCTAAAGTGCCTTTCCACCTTTCTAGTCTCTGCTTATTTCCCTGATAACACTGACCACAATCTGAAGTTATCCTGTGTATTTGTTTCTTTACCCATTAATTAAATGGCTATCCCTTGTTGAAGGTAACTTCCATGAGGGCAAAGGTGTTGTAAGTTTTTTTCACTATCATATCCCTTGGCACTTAGAAGGCACTTAATGCAACCCTGCTGGATGAATGAATGAATGAAGTGTGGAAAGGATCAGGAATAAAGCTTTGGAAATTAGAAACATTTAGGTAGTTGTTGAAACCATGGCAGAGAAAAAGGCTTAGGAGACAACCTCAGGGATCATTGATTAAGACTGGGTAAGAGAAACTCACAATGAACACTTAGAAATCAGAGTTATAAAAGCATGAAGAGAGCCAGAAAAAAAAAAAAAAAGCATCACAGAAGCAAGGGAGGGGAATTCGGAAGAAAAAAGGTAGAGGCAATAATGTTAAGTATCACAATGAGCTCAGTTAAGTAAAGATAATTAAGTGTTCGTTAGCTTACCAATTAGCAAGCTGTTTGCCCAAGCTAATGGAGTCAGGGGAAGAGGCCAATTGGAGTAGGTGGAAAAGCAAATGGGAGTTGAAGTTGAGGAAGGGGAGATCAGGAGCTCCATTCCTGAAGCTTAACCGTGTGGGATCCGCAAGGCATCACAAGGCAGGGTTCCAAGCTCAAAGGACTGAGTCTTGGAGAGGAAGACTTTGAGATCTGGGAGCGGGGTGGGGCAGGAAACAGCATGGATTTGGGAATAATCCTTGAACAGGCTGACCTCTTCCTATGAGACCTAGGGAAGGAGAAAAGAGGGGTGTGCGTGATACTCTCGTATGAATCCATTTGTGATTCCTCATTCAGCACTGGGCTCTCCAGCCAGACTGAGCTCATGAAAACAGGATTGAGGATGACACAGGAAGCATGGCGAAGGCGGTGACAGCTGCTGAGAGGTGTGAGGGTAGCCAGCTCAAGGACCAGTGGGAAGTCTTCTGGGGTGAAGCTCTTCTGGGGTGATATCCCAGTCTCGTTTCAAAATAATTTTTGAAAATATCAATAGCTTTTGGGGTACAAGTGGTTTTTGTTACATAGATGAATTGTATAATGGTGAAGTCTGAGATTTTAGTGCACCCGTCACCCAAGGAGTGTACATTGTACCTAATGTGTAGTTATTTTTTACCCCAGACCCCTTCCCACGCTTTTTCTTCTGAGTCTCCAAAGTTCATTATATCACTCTGTATACCTTTGTGTATTCATAGGTTGGCTCCCACTTATAAGTGAAAACATAGAGTATCTGGTTTTCCACTCTTGTGTGGCATTCACTTAGAATAATGATAGAGCTTGGAGGAGGAAGAGGGAGTTGTCTATGTTCCAGGCCTTGAAGAGATGCATTGCATTGGCTAGAACTGTGTTGCATCTCACTGCCGAGGAGGGTGGGAAATGTAGTCCAGTTGTGTGTCCTGGAAGAGGAGGAGACCATGGATTTCATGAAGAGCCAGTTGCCTCTGCCACATCCCAATGCCAGATAGACATGAAAAGATCCAGCTGCTTATGTCCTGAATAAATGTGCAGAAGTATCCTGGAGACAGAGATGACAGTACACAGAAGGGCAGGGCTTCTGCAAGCTGATGAGAGGGTGATGGTCTGGAAACGACCTTGCAGGGTGGACAGACGGAGTACAGAGAGGAGGATCCAGTTGATGAGCAGCCTCTGGTCGATGACATTTGGAAGGGGCCGGGGCTCAGACACAAAATCACAGAATCCTCCTCCCCAAAGGGGCAGGAGAAAGGAGGGGATTGGAAATGTTGCTTATGGTGAAATGCTGAATCTTTTCTCAAAGAAAAACTACCTAACACTAACTCTTGGACCATAGGGCCTGTGACACACACGTCCCCTTCGGACTTGATCACAAACTGAACAGTGTGGTTGACAAAGAGATGGGGCTCATAGGTCTGAAGGGCAGGTAAGGACACTGACAGCGGCCTCAAGGCAAACCTCTCACAGGCTTGACAGGACGGAAAGGTAGATTATGAGAAGAAAGAGAATGAAAAAGAAGCCGCCCACAGTCCTCCTAGAAGCTTCAACTAAGTGGATGAGGCCTAAGACAGGACCTGGTTGTAAATTTTGTGCTTTGGAAGATTGTTAGACTCAGTCCCAGTGTGACTGTATGTTATAATAAGGACATTTGTGCAATGTGTTTATTTATCCATTGTGCACCCGCTCACCCACCCATCCATCCGTCCATTCACCCATCATCTGTCTATCCATTTACCCAAGTATCCATCCATCCATCATCTATCTATTCATCCACCTACTAATCCATCTGTCCACCTACCCACTCATCCATCTATTCATCCACTCACATATCTATGCACCCATCCATCTACCTATCTATCCATTCATACATGCAAACATACATACAGACATACATCATGTGCCCATCCATCCATCCATCCATCCACGCATCATCTGTCTGTCCATCTACCCAAGCATCCATGCAGCCTTCATCCATCTATCCATCCACCACCCATTAATCTATCCACCTACCCACCCACTCACCCACTCATCCACCCATCCACCCATCCACATGAACATATATACATACATCTGCCCCATCCATCCATCCATCCATCCATCCATCCATCCCTCCATCCCTCTCCCCACCCACCCACCTTTCCATTCATCCATCCACCCCACGCATCTTCTATCCATCCATCCATCCATCCATCCATCCATCCTTTCAGAATTTGTTTGCCTATTACATGCAGGGCCTTATGGTGAGTGCTGAAGAGAGAAAATATAGTCTCTGTCTTCAAGATGCTTACTGTCTAAGAGAAGTAGACACTGTATAAGGAAATAGTACAGGGGACTGTTTTGGCACTGTGCCAAGAGTCTGTACAGAGCCCAATGGGGGCCTAAGAGAAGGAGTGGCCAGCTGGACTGGGGGGCTCAGGAATGGCTGCACAGAGGAGTGATGGTGCCAACAGTCCAGGAGGGCCTGGGCTTGCTGGGAGAGCCAGGCATGTAAGCACAAGTGTGGGGCCGCAAACAGCTCAGCATACTCAGGGAATGCGAAGATGGTGCCCTCAGTGGGGCAGTGGCCCCAGATGGAGAGGAGGAGAGATGAAGAGCATCACTTTCCACTTAGTCTCTCGAGGTTCCAGTGTTATTTTCTTCCATCAGTGCTCCATCCCTTTAAAGTGGTCTTTTTGCTATCCTAGCTCCATTGCTAATTCTGTGAAGAAACAGAGGGAACTCCTGAGCCCTGAGGACCATGTGCAGGCACCCATTTCTCCCCCAGTTTGGTTGCATGCCCAAAGGAGTTAAACACTGAGATTGATGGTTGCTCACAGCACAGCCACATTTGGCCATTTATTCTTTCAATGATTTCCTTATCTGCTTGATAGGCAGATAGGAAGAGTCCTATTTGAATTCTTGAGGCAGTGGATGTGCCCAGAAGCTAGAGGAAGAGCAGTCTTTGGATTGATGACAGTGTGGGGGTTGATAGCCCCCAGCCCAAGCCTAGGTAGAGGGGCACAGTTTACCTGGAGCTGGTAAAGCATCACGTGCCATTCACCTGTGACCTCTCTTTCTATAGCCTGAGGGCTGGCACACAAGGTCAGTAATCAATTCTCACACCTTGAAAACAAACAGGGTGGGGGAGTAAGGAGGGCAGAAAGAGGACCAATTATTTTACGGGAAAAGTCAGAATTTAGTTATATCTTTACAATATCCAAACAGACTATTTTCAAGCATTCACAGACTAAGCTAATAAATTGCCCCAAAGTGTCCTCTAGGGAACCTAAATGGACAAACGGCCAAGAGCTATGGTGTGTTTTTGGATAAGTGAGCAATTTTCAGGATATTGATCATGGCAGATTCTTTTAAGTAGACAAGGACTCCTGAAATGTTATTTACACTTTCAGAGTTCATCGTTATCCCTTTTGCTTGGCCGTTTTCAGAATCGGCACCGATTCTGAATCAAGGAGGGCCCAGTTGAGGGGGATCAGCGGTATTTTCTGGGTGTGGTGAGCTCAAGCCTGAAGTGCAGGATTGAAAATGGGAACTCGGCTGCGTTTATCTCGATTGGACCTACAGGCATAGCTAAGCTTCATGAATGTGAGGCTTGATACTTCCCAAGGGCAGATCCCAGCAGAAAAGGAATCTGTACCCTCTGCCATGGATCATTAGAACCTAGGCCATGAGAACATATCCAATGAGGTGAATCCGCACCATCTGTTTTTTTGTTTTTTTTTGAGACGGAGTTTCGCTCTTGTTGCCCAGCCTGGGGTGCAACGGCACGATCTCTGCTCACCATAACCTCCATGTCCTAAGTTCAAGTGATTCTCCTGCCTCAGCCTCCCAGGTAGCTGGGATTACAGGCATGCGTACCATGCCCAACTCATTTTGTATTTTTAGTAGAGATGGAGATTCTCCATGTCGATCAGGCTGGTTTGGAACTCCTGACCTCAGGTGATCCGCCCGCCTTGGCCTCCCAAAATGCTGGGATTACGGGCATGAGCCACTGTGCCCGGCCACCATCTGGTGTTTTAAAAACCTAGCGTGAAGGTTAGGCATGGGGGCTCACAACTGTAATCCTACTGCTTGAGCCCAAGAGTTTCAGATCAGCTTGGGCAACATAGCAAGACCCTGACTATACAAAAGATAAGACATAGCCAGGCATGGTGGTGCATGCCTCTAGTCCCAGTTACATGGGAGGCTGAGGCAGATCGCTCGAGCCCAGGAGTTGGAGGTTGCAGTGAGCTATGCTCGTGCCACTGCACTCCAGCCTCGGTGACCAGGCAAGACCCCATCTCTAAAAAAAAAAAAAAAAAAAAAAACCAAAAAAAACAACCAAACCAAAAAAACACCCAAAGCCTGGGATGAATCAGGATTAGGGAGCGGCAGGTGCAGAACTGGGGGGCAACAGGTGGAAGATGAAGGCTCGGCCACCTGGGCTGAAGAGCCAGTGTCCTTAGAAAGGTTCTCCTGTTCACTTGTCATTTAACTCTTGTTTGTTGAGTGTTGTGCAGTCCCCGCGAGGTGGAATGGAGGACTGGGTGGCTTAGGGCCCCTGTGATTGAGAAGTAGAGGCAGACTGGAAATACCCAAGTAAACAAATGCACAAAAATACTTCCAAATTATAATTGCTGCTGTTACCGAAACAGTGCTGAGATGGGGAAGAGTAGGAATACATGGGCTGGCGTCAGGACGGAGGTCATGGATGGCCTCCCTGAAGCAGGGGTGCAAGGGTGAGAAGGAGCCGCCATTCAAGAGATGGGAGAAGAAAGAACAGCAGCAACAAATGGCCACTTCGGGGCAAGGAAGGAGATCCATGTGCTGTGGCGTGAGAGAGCCTGGGGAGGTAGCACAGGATGAGGCTGGAAAGAAACAGAAGGGTGAGATCAGCCGGGTGCGGTGGCTCACACCTGTAATCCCCACACTTTGGGAGGATCATTTGAGGCCAGGCGTTTGAAACTAACATGGGTAACATAGTGAGACTTATCTGTACAAAAAACAAAAGTAAAAAATAAGAAGGGTAAGATCACGTGCAGCAGACTTGATAAACAGTTTACATTTTATTTATGCAAGCAGCCTGGCTTGGTGTCTGAAATTCTACTAAGCGGGGTCTTTTCTTTTTAGCAGAGTAGCAGCACATTAAGCGTTTCTCATTCATTTAAACCTTTTTGTTCGTCTGTCATGTTTCCTACCAGAGGAGGGCCAGGGCCACTGAGTGAAACTGAGTTACATTGGGTGGTGAGGAAAGAAAGAGATGGAGAATTGATTTCGGGAGAAGGGGAAACATTTAAGGAATGTGGACTAGGGACAGTGGGAGGAGTAGAGAAAGAAAGCCGATCACCTGTGCCCACCTCTTGCACAAGGTGGGTCCCAGTTTCTACTAAACAAGTACTTTACCATTGAAAGAATTAGCCTTGGCTGGGCCCAGTGGCGCCTGCCTGTAATCCCAGCAGTTTGGGAGGCTGAGGCAGGTGGATCACTCGAGGTCAGGAGTTCAAGATCAGCCTGACCAACATGGTGAAACCCCATCTCTACTAAAAATACAAAAATTAGCCAGATATGGTGGCGGACACCTGTAATCCCAGCTACTTGGGAGGCTGAGGCATGAGAATCACTTGAACCCGGGAGGCAGTTGTTGCAGTGAGCTGAGATCACGCCACTGTAGTCCAGCCTGGGCAACAGAGTGAGACTCAGTCTCAGAAAAAAAAGAAAGAAAAAAAAAAAAAAAAAAAAGAACTAGCTCCTTGGGCTTTGGGGTCACCCAGACCCAAATTAGAACCTGGCCCTGGAACAAGAGGTTTCCTTGTGCTTTTCTTGCCTAGTCCATAAAATGAGGATCTGAAGATTGACCAGGTAGGATTTTTTTGGAGAAGATTAAAGCAGATGTATTTAAAGCACTCAGTGTCATGCCTAGAGCATGGTAGGTACTCAATAAATGTTAATTTCCTCCCTACTGACAACCTAATAATATTTTACAAGATTGTACTATTTCCAGAAGGCAGCCAAGTGGAAGGACAGTGATAATATTTACCACTCTTTCATAATGCTCCCCCTGGATAAAGGGCTGGCCAGTAATGCCCTGTGCTGAGCGGAGCCTGCACTGGGTGGGCAGTGAGCCCTTCCTCCTAGTCCATGTCTTCCTCCTTCTATAAATAGAGGGTGGAGTGGGCTGGATCTGTTGCTGAGTGTCCAGAGGTAGACTAGTTTAAAAACCTTCCTGGACCTTACCTCTGGATATTCTGTTCAGGATGTCTGAGCTGGGGCCCCAGGTGATTCTGATGGAGCAGAGCGCTTGGGCACTCGAACTGGAACAAGTGATCTCCAAGGCCCTGTTATGGCCCCAAGACCAGCGGCAGGCGACCACACGCACACTCCTCGTTCGCCACCAGAGGGCGGGCCTGAGGCACGATGACTGAGCAAGGTGCCTTTTGTCCCCATCAGGGACAGAAAGACCCCAGTGAAAATCTGTAGTCACTCAGAGGATGAGTGCAGGGCGGGCGTGGCAGGAGTTCTTTAGGAGGTGTGTGCGCTAACGGGATAAGAGGAGAAAGCCCGAGTAGACTAGATTCTGTGAAGTGCACGCTTCCTCTGTGCCCTCATGTCCAGCAGGATTTGGACAGATGAGCCTCTTGTCTTCCTGGAGGGAGAATCTGTCCTCAGGACCCCCATAGAGCCCCAATACTGGCCTGAAGTCTGTCCAGTTCTAGGTAAAGCAGCATCTGTTTCAGACAGCCAGTCACTGCTGACCCTCATTTGTCACTACCTGGTCACCCCTGCTAAAAGGATGCAGCCGCAGGGGAAGGCAGTGGGCAGGTTCCGATCTGCAGTCTCTCCCCCTCAGGGCCACACACACAAAGAAAATGGTCATCACTGCCTGATTCCATCTGCAGTGAAGAAGGCATCACTTCCAGCTCAAGTGTCCTAGTCCATGCCCTTTGTTTTTGGCAAAGAAGGATTCCAATACCTTCTCTTTACTGCTGCATTAATTTCAACCTTCTCTGCAGGATGCATTGGAGGCCATAGCCCTTGGCATCCAACTGCAGCACTTTGGGCATTGGGGATTTTCTTTACCACCTCTGGACTCTGTTCTGTCAGCAGTTTCTGCTTTGGAGTTCCCCTATTCTGTATAATTCTGAACATTGCACTAATGCAGAAACCCAGGGCACCACAGAAGCAGAAATGGCTACTCCAGCTCCCCAAAGGGGAACATGAAACCAAGAGCAGTGGTGGGCTAGCCGGGGAGGCAACACGTACGGGCAGACGCTGAGGAACTGGGAGCAGGACAGCCACCGGGGCTGAAGGGACACTGGAGGGACATCTGCATCTCCCCAGCCCCACTTCCCTGTAGCTTGGATGATGCGAACACGTGGGAAGGGCTGGCTGGGTGCCTCCACTCATACCTCCCTCCTGCTGCATTCAGTCCTGCCGGGGCCCCCAGCCTTGTCAGGCCCTCTGTAAGGTGAAGAAATGAGTAAGACTTTTTTTGAGAAGGAGTCTGGCTCCTTTGCCCAGGCTGGAGTGCAGTGGTGTAATCTCAGCTCACTGCAATCTCTGCTTCCCGGGTTCAAGTTATTCTCCAGCTTCAGCCTCCAGAGTAGCTGGGATTACAGGCATCCCTTACCATGCCCAGCTAAGTTTTGCATTTTTAGTAGAGATGGCGTTTTGCCATGTTAGCCAGGATGGTCTTGAACTCCTGACTTCAGGTGATCCACCCACCTCAGCCTCCCAAATGGTGGGATTACAGGCGTGAGCCACCACTCCTGGCCAGGAATAAGTAAGACTTTTCAAAGAGTTTTTCTTCCCTGTGAGCTCAAAGCTTGAATGGAAGGAAAATCACACTCAGTTATGGTGCGAGTGAGGATTGTATCACGTAGGTGGTTTACTGAAATGAATGGGGTCACACAGCATGTACAAAGAATAATGGGAGGATGGAGAAAAGGACAGTTTCAGAAATTAAGAAAAAATTACTAGAGACTCCTTGTACCGAGACCAGCTTGGCTATAGAGACCCTCACCCTGGTGGCGCTGAAGGCATTGAGAAGCAGACACCCAGCTAGAACACCAAAGTGAGACTATCAGGGGGCCATCAGCCTTCTGGGCTGAGGGCGTCGAGCAGACGCTGACCCATGCATTTAGTCTCTCTGAACAGGTGATTCTTATTAACAGGTGTTCTGTGTTTTCTCATAGACCCAAGATAAACTAGGTAGGCAGCTGGTGCCTGCTTACCACTGATCACAGACACACTAAAAAGTATTCTCCACGAGGGAGCCACGGGGGCAGGGTCACATATCCCGAGCTTACAGAATTGTTTTCACCGGTGTGTGATACACATCTGCTGTCTTGCCACTTTAGAATGCCCCAAGCAGTTTTCCACTTGGGTGGGGGCTGGCCAGGTTTTCCTTGTCATCATTCTTCTTAGCAAACAATATAATTTTACCATACACTCAGCATTTCTCAATATCTTATATGACTCCGAGGTTCACTTTAGGATTGGGGGCTCTCTCCCTGTGTTCTACCAGGCTTGGTGGTACAGAGCAGTTTTGTTAAAGGAAGCAGAGCTTAAAATCTAGGGAGTCCCTCAGAGAATAATAAGCTGTTAATAATAACATTAGCTCCTCCTGTAGTTTTGGGGGCTTGGAGAAGAGGAGCTGGCCCCCAAGAAGGAAAGCCCAGCAGAGTGATAGTCCTGGCTGGGTACAATGGCTCCTGCCTGTAATCACAGCACTTTGGGAGGCCGAGGCGGGCGGATCACCTGAGGTCAGGAGTTTGAGACCAGACTGGCCAACATGGTGAAACCCTGTTTCTACTAAAAATACAAAAATTGGCTGGCCGTGGTGGTGCGTTCCTGTAATCCCAGCTACTCGGGGGCTGAGGCAGGAGAATCACTTGAACCTGGGAGGCGGAGATGGCAGTGAGCCGAGACTGCGCCACTGCACTCCAGCCTGGGCGACAGAGTGAGACTCCATCTCAAAAAAGTGATAGTCCTAAGGGAAAGGCCTGAGTCGGGGATTTTTTTGACATTGAAACTTACGTTGATGGTGATAAGCAAGAAGAACCTTTGGCCCTCATCATAGCAATGATAGCACTTCTTTATGCACCAAATGTTAAGAGCATCTGCCAGAGACCAGGCAGTGTGCTGGTGGCTGGAAGCAGAGGAGGTTCTTTGCTTCTAGGTGTCATGGCCTGATGGAAGAAATGGGCAAGTCAGTACAGAGCAATGGGATGGTGTTATAGTAGAGCCGAACACAGGAAGGAGTGCTCAGGCTGGGGGGGCCGGATGCGGACAACTTTATAGATGAGGTAACATCTAAGTCGGCAACTTTACATTGCTTTCTCACGTTTGGCATGCATTTAAAGTTTAAAAGTTCAGAAAAGTCATGCCTGAGAAAAGGTTTAAATATTAGATTCATAATTTTATGGAAATTTTCATTGAATGTTTTTCTAGAGATTATAAAAAACATAGTTTATTTGTCCTTCCCCGCCACAGGGTCTCATTCTGTCACTCAGGCTGGTGTGCAGTGGCATGGTCTTGGCTTATTGCAGCCTAAACCTCCCAGGCTCAACTGATCTTTCTGCTTCAGCCCTCAACCTTCCCCTGCCCCCAGGAGCTGAGACCACAGGGGCTCACCACCACGGCCAGCTAATTACTTTTGTCTTTTTGAGATGGAGTTTTGCTCTTGTTGCTCAGGCTGGAGTGCAATGGCGTGATGTTGGCTCACTGCAACCTCCATCTCCCGGGTTCAAGTGATTCTCCTGCCTCAGCCTCCCGAGTAGCTGGGATTACAGGCCCCTGCCCGCAGGCCCAACTGATTTTTGTATTTTTAGTGGAGACATGATTTCACCACGTAGGCCAGGCTAGTCTCTAATATTTGTGTTTTTTGTAGACACGGGGTTTTGCCATGTTGCTGAGACTGATCTCCAACTCCTGGGCTAGAGCGATCTGTCTGCCTTGGTCTCCCAAAGTGCTGGGATTACAAATGTGAGCCACTGTGCCCAGCCCCTCATTTAATTCTTACAAGGATCTCTGAGGCAGAAGTGTGAGACCTGTTTATCTGTGCGTTTTTGTCTTTTAAACACCTTCATCAGTGCAAAGCAGGTGGAAAATTCTCGCCATCCCTTCTTTACTTTTCCTAAATGCGTTGAACGGTAAATATGGTGAGAAATGCAGATTGCAGACGGTTCTCTTCCTTGGTCAATTTAAACCATTTGTTTGGTATCTTTTGTGCCAAATGCTCTCTTAGGCTCTAGTCAGAACAGACAAATCAATTTACCCCTTACATTTTTGGATATTTACGAGTGGAAACGTCAATTATCATGGATTAAGAACCTCATAGCAATGGCTATAAAATTAAAACAAGCCAATGAGACAGACACAGAAACTCTTGGAAGCTTTTATTACAAAACCAATGATTCAATGGTAAATTGGTAAATAACAAGATATTATTTAAATCCATTAAGCTCAAACAACGGGGAGGGGGTAGGGAGTCCAACAAGAATACAAACTAACAATATAATTAGAGGTTACTTTGTTTTAAATTAGAGTCTTGTTATTTATCTCTTGCCAAGTAGTAGCATTTTCCTTGTGAGCTAATAGGACACTCCTCCCCACTGCCCTGTCCTCTGCAGAGCTGGGACTGACTGTGGGTTTTTCACAAGCAGAGAGGCGTATTTTAAGCTCAGACTCGTGACTTTAACCATTACCGGTTGACAGCGATACTTGCCAACGTCATCTCACCTTGCTTGTGGCATATCAGATTGCTGGAGGGGGAAGGGCTTCACTTTCTCCTGCAGATGTACAGCTAAACTGAACTTGAATGAATTAACCAGCGGTGAAGCTTGCTGCGTGCCTTACAGTCCCTTTCTGGGACTTGAGATTTTTATAGGAATGAGTGAAAGGGAGAATTTTACACCTTCTCTGAGTCTGGGAGGGACGTTCCCCTAAAGTGGCCAGGGTGGTCAAGGGTAAAAAGATTGGAAGTCAGGCCTACAGCAGCCTGAATTATTCTGTATTTATCTGGCTAAGCTCTGCTGAGCAGGTGTGAGCCAATTACACACTCTGCCTTCCTCCCCCGCCCCCCGGGCTTGGATTAGGCAGGGATTCTAATGCATCCTTTGACTTCAAGCAGAGAAGCCCGGGAGTTACCAGGGCTGGTCCAGATGTTTTAGTTATTGTACCTGCCAGGGCAACCCCCCACGGTGATGGCGCCCGGTAGATTCCTGAGGATCAATTGGATGATCGTTTTTCTTCCCCAGGGACCCCGAAGTTAGGGCACCTCAGCATGGCTTGGACAGGCAACGCCAAGGGGTCCCAGGCCTGCTCAATTGCTAGGGCCACGAAGAGGCCTTGAGTGCGTTTTAAGTGACTAGGCTCTGCCTGGGGGGTCAGGACTCTTGGTTTTAACTCCGATTCCGTGGGGTTTCCCCGAGACTCAGTTTCCCTTTTCCGTGGGATATAAGCTCTGCCTTTCTTGCTTCTTCACAGCTCATCTCCTCGGGCACGCCTCACGATGCGGTGTGGGGCCCATTCATTCGCCCTATAAACCCTGAAGCCCTGGGGCGCTGGGAACCCGGCAGCTTCCCTCGACAGTGCTGCAGGTACCAGCGAAAAGCGCCCCCACGTACCCCGCAGGAGGCTGAGGTGGGCGTAACGGTAAAACGGGCGCCCTGGGCCCAGATCGGGCCGCCTCGGCCTCGGCGGGCTGCGGCTGCTTTCCACTCCCCCGCCCCGGCAAGTTCCCCGCGGCCGGAAGGCACAAAAGGATGTCTCAGGGCGGGGTTTCCCATACTCCGCAGCCTCCCCCGGATGCCCCTTCCCGGCTGGGAGTTGGAAGGGCTTCCTCCGGGCTCTCATTTCCTGCAGCCGGGTGCCTGCCCGCGGCCCAAAACCAGCCCCAGCAGCCTCCCCTCGGCCCGCGCCCACTCCCCGCCCCCAGGAGCCGGGCCCGGACGCCCACGGGGAGCAGCCGCCCTCTCCCGGGCCGGGCGTGGCCGGGCTCCGGCCCGCTGCCGTGTGAGTCCGCAGCCGAGCCAGGGCGGGGGCCGGGCGAGCGCAGAGCCAGCGCCGGCGGGGGAGGAGGGCCCGGGCGCCCTCCCGGGCCGCGCGGCGCCGGCCGGCGGTGCAGTCGCGCGCTCGCCGCCAGCGAAGCCATTGGCTCGGCGCAGTCACCCCACGCGGGGCTGCTGCGGCGGCCTCCGCGGATTGGCGCGCGGGCGGGCGGGCACCGGGGCGCGCACGGGCGAGTGCGTGCAGCTCCGAAGCCCCGCCGTCTCAGATCCCGCCCCTCCCCCCGGCCGCGACGACTACCCCTCCATTGTCCCCGCGTGGGCCAGGCCGCGTCTGGGGTCCCCGCCAACCCCAGTCCCCATCGCCCGGGCCCGAAGAAAGCGCGCGAAAGGCGCGCTCCCCGCGCGGGCGCCCGCGCCGCCCGCCGCCCCCGGCCGTTCACTGCCGCATTTCGCGCTCTCGCGCCGCGCCCCGCCCCGCCGGCCCAAATTTGCATATCCCAGGATCGCGGCCAATCGCTGCTCGCCTCTCTCGAAGCGGATGGCTTTTTCCTGGGAGGAAAGGGAGTGGCTGGCGGCGCATGCGCCACGGTGGCCGACTTGAACCGAGGCTTTTATTGCTGTAGTTTATTTCCACCCCCTTCCCTCCTGTTTCTCTCTCTCTCTCTCTCTCTCTCTCACTCTCTCTGTGTCTCTCTCTTTTTTTCCGCCCTAGCTGGGGCTGTGTTGGAGGAGAGGAAGAAAGAGAGACAGAGGATTGCATTCATCCCTTACGTTCTTGAAATTTGCTAACAGCAAGACCAGCGAAGCGGTTGCACCTTTTTCAGTCTTGCAAAGAAAAAAAAAAAAACCCAAAAACCAAACCAAGTCCCCTTCCCGGCAATTTTGGCCTTAAAGCTGCCCTCCTGAATTTAATTTTTTTCCCAGGAGAGAGATGTCTTATCAGGGGAAGAAAAATATTCCACGCATCACGGTGAGTTTGGTACTTGGGAAGTCTGCGGTTGGCCAGCCACCTTTTGTAGCACAGAAGGTCTAAGGAATTTAAAAGAGGAGGGGAAAGGAGAGGGACCGAACTTTTTTTTCCTTTTCTGTTCCTAACGGAGGCGATGGTGATGGTGGCGGCGGTGGTGGGAGCTGCAGTGATCCAGGGTTAGAAGTCGCATCATTTGCAAGGCGCTAACCAGGAGCGCGAGCGCACGGAGGGAGCCTTAGGTAGCGCGCCAGACCCGCCAGACCCGCTCTATCTTTTATTGTCAGCGAGAGATGCTGCAGCGCCGGCTGCGGGGTGCGAGCAAATGGATGCCAGATTGCATATGCATGCCTGGACCTCGGATATTGTTCTCGGGCTGCGTGCTGCGAGGCTGGACTCCTCCAGCCGCGGTGGGGAGATGGGGACTTGGATCTTCCCCGGGTCTTCTGCCCCCACCCAAAAAGGGCTTTCTGGAGCCTTCTCCGGGTCCTTGGAGAAAGGAGCAGGTTTCAGCACGAAGGCGTAATGACAGCGGAGGGATGCTGAAAAGGGCAGGGTGTACCGGAATGGTGCGGAAACTCGAAGGAAAAACAGGGACGAGGTGATGAGCAGAGGAGGAGGGCGGGGGCTTCGTGTTTGCCAGGAACCGGTTTTGGGTGCCCCCCCCCCACCCGGTTTTCTCGCCCTCTATTTCGGGGCTGGGGCCCTGGCAGGGATTCGGGCTCGTTTTCGCATCTCTCTTCCGCCCCTTGTGTGCTCGCGAGGCGTCCGTGCTGGCGCATACAAAGCGGGCTGCAGGGCGGGCGCGGGGACCGCGGCAAGCTGCCGGGCGCTAATGGCGCTGCGCGACGCGGGAGCAGATGGCCCGGCCCCGGCCAGACAATGATCGCGGCGGCCGGAGGACTCAGCGCAGTGCTGGGGCCTGGGCTTGTTGGTGTGCAAGCCGCGGGGAAAACGTCTGTGCAGTGAATTCGCGATGCCTCAGACAGGAGCACCGGTTCTTGATCCCACCTCCCCCCTGCTCCCGCCCTCTCCCCATCTTTTCCTGGAAACGCTCGTTCGTCCTATTCTTTCCATCCCCAGTGAAATCCCAGGGAAGAGGGAACACCAGGGAAATTCATTGTTATATAAGGATATGCAGTTGCAACCGGCCAGCTGATTCCCGGGTAGAACCCAGGACGGAGGCAGACATGGAAAGATTCTTTTAAAACAGTCAGGGTGTGTTTTTAGGGCTGGATGTAAGGGCGCGCGTTGGCCCCGGTTTTCTCTTTAGCCACAGGCACCCCAGCTTCCTCTCCGTGCACAAGGGCACACCCATCCGCAGGAGACAGAGGGGGAGCAAATGCACAGGGGAGGGGGCGTGTGCTCGGAGAATTTTCTAGGATGAGCAGAAGGGCGGTAGCTGCTTCTTGAAGGCAAAGACCCGAGATCCCACAGGGCCGGCACGGGGCACCCACCCTTGTGTGTTCACTGCGCCGAAGGAGTGGTGACTCTGGGGAGTGGGGGATGGAGAGCAGCTTTGCAGCAGGCCTCAAATAATTTGTTGTTTTCGTGAATGAACAAGGCAGCTTCATTTTGACAGTGGGGAGAGAAAAAAAAAAGAAAAGCAAAGAATCAACAAGACTTTTTTTTCTTCTTTTTTTAAAGAGCGCCCCCTCCATCCTTTAAAAAATCTGGTTGCATTATCAGAGGACCTATAGCATAGCGTTCCTCCCTCCCTCACCACTGCCAGCCTCTTATGTAAGATCCTTCTGGAAGGCACTAGAGTGCACGGGGGTGTGGCGTTTGACTTTTTTTTTTTTTTTTTCTTGGCATCATGTTGGCTGGGGGTATACGCAGTGATGGCTGGGGCAGGTACCAAAGTGACTATGGAGGCAGGAGGTGAAGGGCGAGGCCTGCCCTTGCCTTCCAGGTGATATTTATTCCATGGAAGCTTAGAAATCTGAGAGAGAAGAAGGGATCATTGTAGATGGAGGACAAGTGCGCTGGTTCTGGTGACCTGGGCAAGTGGCCTAACCTCTCTGAGCCTCGATTTCCTTATGTGTCATGGGAATAGAACCTGACCTCATCCACCTTGCAGATTCCTTTCGAGGCTCTGATGGCATGATGTGCATGGTAGGGCTTCGTAAAGGTCTTTACACTTAACCTTATACAGGTGCAGGAATTATTGTTGGCTGTTTATTGGCTTTCCAAAGTCTCCATCAGGATCAAGGACCTTGAAGTGTACAAAATTAAAATGATCTTATTGGTTTTCAATATGTTAGAGAGACAGTAAACCCAGGTGTTTGTGCATTTATGTGTATAATTATCTTTTCTCCTTGCTCTCTAGTAGCTTATCTATTTTCTAAGGATTTTCTATGATTTCCTTTTCTTGGTAGCTGCTAAAGAGAGATAGCACCTGCTGAGAATATTGTTTTGTAACTGCATTTTGAGTTAACTCTTGTCAAAAGAATGCCATTCTTTGAAACGTATTGCGTATTAAAAGGGCAGTATATGGTTGAGCTTGTAAGGTTTAAGCGCATTCTGGATAATACAGGTGCAAACTTACTGAACACTGGCTGCTAGCATTCCCTTCCATCAGCAGCATTTGCAATAGCGATGAGTCATAATGTAGCATTTTGGTCACATTCTCAGCCCTTAACTGCTGGCTGTCCTTTTTTATTTGTGTAAATGTCACTGGTTAATATATAAGTGCATCAGCAATCTGTAGTGGCATTGCATTGTAGAATTTGCTATCTCATGTACTTTATCATGGCGGTTTACCTTTTTCTTAACAGTCTAGTTAAAATAGCATATTTTTTTGCAGTCTTTTCCCTCCCTTTTTGCTATATTTGCTGTGATAAACCTCAAAGGTAAATGCAAATATAAAGGACATACTAAATGGAAGCCTTGCTGTGGTTGAACCCAGTGTGTTTGTATGGTATATCCCATGACAACAGACTTTTGGTCAATTTTGCTTGATACATTGTTGCCAAGACATGGCTTTCCTATATGTGGGTGTTTTTTTTTTTTTTAAATTGAGGCTTAGCCAAAAGCCATTTTAAAAAGCATTATCTTCTTTATATGAAATATTTTCACTGCTTTTTTTTTCCCCTTTGGAGTCCAAGGCGTAATTGAAAGAGGTGATCGTTTCTCTAGGATGAGCTTTCCCGGTGTGTTCTGACTCATCAGGTGATGAATAGGTTCCAGGCTTACTTTTGTCACTGAACTGTTCCAAAATGCGCTCATTTTGAACATCGCTTTTGCATAGTGAAAATGTAACCTTAGCTCACATAGCTTAGCACCTATGTCTCTCATAGGTCAGTTATGCATTGTGACCTTACTGCCTCTTTGTTTCAGAGTGATCGTCTTCTGATCAAAGGAGGTAAAATTGTTAATGATGACCAGTCGTTCTATGCAGACATATACATGGAAGATGGGTTGATCAAGTAAGTCTAACTCATGATATACAGATGTATTTGAATACTTCCCAGGCTTCCCAAGCGTTAGCTACCATTCGCCTACATAGTATCAAACTTCAGAAACATCAGAGAGTGACCAACTTAGTATCTGTTTTAAACCGGTTTTGATTGGTGGTATTTAGTGAATTTGAAAACTCAGATTTAGGGAATTCAAAGCAACGTTTAATGCATACTCGTTGCATTATGTATTCTGCAATATACTATTTTTTAGCTGAGGTGATATGATATCTTTTTGTTGCCACCTCAAATACTTGGTTTGTGATATGTTGAATATATTAAAGCGTTTCCTAGAATGTAATTGTTTGAGTTGGATTGCCCAAGGGACGAAAACGTGAAAGACAGCCTCCTCTGTTAAGACAGCACATCTGCTTTCTTCATCAAGAATCCAAGTTGGAGGGGCCAAAGAAAGTTACCAAGTTAATTACCAAGTAATACAGACAAATTACTGCCTAAATCCTGAGGGACGTTTAGGTTTTATTCTAAGTGGCAACTAGTGCAAATAAGACTGCCCTTGTGTTTATTGTGTTAATGTTACAAAGGAGAAGCAACAGGGCAGTTCCTGAGTTGGGGTATTTTTGGACTCTAGAGGGTTAAGGGAGCTGAGTTCATCCCAGTATCCTCCTGCCCTTTCTACTGGGGCAGCTCCCGGGGCTCTGGAGAAATAGCACATCTGTTTAAAGACAAACACTGCAGCCAGTGACAGCTTTTAAATAAGCAGCATTCATCAAGGGATAGCTGTAAACCAGTCCAGAGGAGTGGAAAACTGGAGTGGCTGTGCCTGTTGCCTGGAAGCTCACACCCTGATTTATGAACCTAAAATAGATTTTAACATTTCCACGTTTAATGTTTTCTCCATGTGTGTTTGCTGTGACAGTCTCAGCTCCAGGCTCTCAAATGCCAGGACTTTCATGTTCCATTTTCCCCCAATTATAAGGCGGCACGATCCGGCCTGGTAGAACGACACTGGCCCAGAAGTGTGCAGGCCTGTGTGCTATTTTTACTCATCACTAATTAGAACTTTATCAACTCCTCCTTGATTAATATTCTCTTTAAAAAATTGGTAGAAAGACGCAAAAATATTTTTTAAAAATTGGAAAAGAATCATGTCCCCCAACATAATAAATACACATTTTTCTGCCTTTTTCATTACATTCCAGTTGTTAGCTGTTTCATTATCTGAATGACTGAACACATGCTTCCAAAATTTTAAATCATTGCAATCATAGTGTTCACTTTTTTTTTTTTTTTGGCTTTGTTTTGTTCTCTCCCACCCTTTCATCCCTATTTCCCCTCTGGTGAAAAGGATATGGTAAAAATAAATGTTTGGAAAGTACAGCCAGATCTGGAGAAAATTGCTATAGGATAATTAGCTCAATTGCAGGTGTTGTAAAGGGAGTCTAATGACAGTTTTTAGAAATATCTTGGGGCCTTATCATTTGATCTTAGGGGGTATCTTGGGAACAAAACCTCTGTGAGTGGGGCCAGTGATGTGATGCCTTATTTGACTTTTGCTTTCTAGTATACTCTGCATTGCCTCTTGCTGTGGGGTAGGAGTGCAGAGTGTTGTTATTATGAATCATAACGATGATCTGAAGATCCCATATAGAGTGGAGGATGGTTTATAGGTTAGTGAAAGTAGCTGTCCTGCCCTATTTGAGTCCATGTTCCATTTATAACCCTTTTCACCAACCTTGTTTGTTTAGGCAAATAGGAGAAAATCTGATTGTACCAGGAGGGGTGAAGACCATCGAGGCCCACTCCCGGATGGTGATCCCCGGAGGAATTGATGTTCACACTCGTTTCCAGATGCCTGACCAGGGAATGACGTCTGCTGATGATTTCTTCCAAGGAACCAAGGCGGCCCTGGCTGGGGGAACCACCATGATCAGTAAGAAACTTAAAAACCATCGTTGTAGTGCTTAGGACATGTGAGAGTTTGCAAATAAGCCTGTGTTGTTTGAGTCTTTTCTTCTAAAAGTTGCTGTCCTGAGCCACTTATCTACCAAATAAGGGGGCAAGGGTGTATTAACCATTTGTCTTATTTATTTATGCTCATTTTCTGTCAAATTTTAAGTTCTCCCGTTGAACTGGAGAATATGGTTCTAGGGAGTTTCCATAAGATGAATGGCTTCTGGCTTTCTCTCTGTGTGGCCTTTTGTCTCTCTTGAACCCAAAATGGGATTTGGTTTTAAAAACACTGCATTTGAAGTCATTCCAGCACCATCAACTTTAAGCCATTTTGCATAAGTATTTGATTGTGATTTTCGGAAAAATTCCTAAGAGTGCCTCTTCTTAGAATGAGGATGGGATGCAGCAAATGAAATGTCGAACCAGGAACTCCCGTTCCTCTGATATGGAAATCAAATGGGGGTGATACTCTCTATCTCTAGGCTGGGTTTAACGTAGGGGTCCTACAGATGAAACAATTGCCTTTAGATATGAAAATTGCTGGCACCCACAGCTGGGTGCCGCTTACGTATTGCTCCAAGGGGTTTGTGCTTTTTGCTTAACCAAATCTGAACTGTATTCACTGGACACAGCACATGTATTACGAGTTTGCTTGTGAACTGCCAGATTCCAGCATGCCTACTGGTTGTCCTTTTGACAAATGCCATTTTGTTTTTTGAGGAGGTGGACAAGCTGCCCAGTGGCCCGTCAGATACACATTTTTAAAAATAGATTTTATCCAAGGGTGAAAGTCAACATAGAGTCTGTCATGTATGAAAAGTTAGCACTGCAGTTGAGAAGAGGGTCTAAGTAGAAAAAAACTGAGCCATTTCCGCTATAGAAAAACCTATCTTACTAGTTATTATTTTTTGGTGGTGGTCTTTTTACCTGTGGCTTTGGGGTCTATCTGGAAGCTTCTTTTCTATCTTGCCTGAGCTAGAAAAATATTGCTCCGCCCTCCCCTCCTAATTTGAGTTGCCCTGCATTTTATTTCATTTTTATGGTTTTTGTGTGTGTGTGTGTGTGTGTTTTTCCCCCTGAGTTGGAGTCTTGCTCTGTCACCCAGGCTTGAGTGCAGTGGTGCGATCTTAGCTCACTGCAACCTTCACCTCTTGGGTTCAAGCAATTCTGCTGCCTCAGCTTCTCGCGTAGCTGGGATTACAGGCAGCCACGACCATACCCGGCTAACTTTTTCTATTTTTAGTAAAGATGGGGTTTCATCATGTTGGCCAGGCTGGACTTGAACTCCTGACCTTGTGATCCGCCCAACTCAGCCTCCCAAAGTGCTGAGATTAGAGGCATGAGCCACCTTGCCTGGCGTGTTCCCCTGCATTTTAAATATCAACTCAGCTTCTGGATTCTCTCTGTCCTGGTCTTCAGGGTCTGAAACATCAGGAACAGCTCTGTCCCGTTTCAGCTTTCTTGGCACCACTGATTAAGGCCTCTGAGTGTAAGCCTTGTGACCTGTGTCTTGCTGCACACGTTGCCCTGTAACCTAGTGGGTGCCATTTTCCGGAGTTGTGTGTGGGGGTTCTTTCATGCATACCTAGGGAGAGCAGAGCCTGCACCTTTTCAATTACTGGGGAATCACTGGCAGCTGTGGGCATTTCTGCCTCTCCGCCAGGGCAGGCCGTGGAAAAACACTTGAAATTGGCGAGGCCTAGACTGTTTGGCCGTCGGCCGGGAAGGCCAAGTCAGGATGATCATCTGCCTCAGTTTGGAGTTCAGAGGGAAGCCCTGCAGGTCCCTGCATTGGTCACAGAGAGTCAGTAAGCCATTAAAAACAATATTTTTCTGGCTGGGCATGGTGGCTCATGCCTGTAATTCCAGCACTTTGGGACACTGAGGCAGGTGGAGCACTTGAGGTCAGGATTTTGAGACTAGTCTGGCCAATATGGTGAAACCTCATCCCTACTAAATATACAAAAATTAGCCAGGCATGGTGGTGTGGGCCTGGAGTCTCAGCTACTCCGGAGGCTGAAGCAGGAGAATCTTTGTACCTGGGAGGCAGAGGTTGCAGTGAACTGAGATCATACCATTGCACTCCATCCTGAGCAATAGAGTGAGACTCCATCTCAAAAAAAAAAAAAAAAAAATATATATATATATATAGTGCATATGAATATATTTAAAAATGTGTTTATATATAAAAAATATATACACATATATAAAATATATACACATATATAAAATAGACACACACACACATACATACATACGTACATACATACATACATACATACATATATCTATCTCACCGGAGGGGGAAATGCCAGGAGTTAGGAGTCTGGAGTGCTGGTCCCCTTCTGACAGTGACTTGCTCTGTGACTTCGAGTCCCTGCCCTACTCTGTGCTGTAGCTGTGCATCTGCGCAGTGTGGGATTTGCACTGGATGACCCAGGAAGTCCTTTCCGGCTTCTACATTCGGTCATTCACTGAAACTCACTCAGTGAAACTCAGAGGGATTTTGCCTCTAATCAAGTACACTTTGCACAGCAGATACAGAAAGACCGTGTTTTCTCTCACACTTGCTTGAAAGACCCCCTCAGCCCACCATCTCCTGTCCTGCGTTCCTGGATCTGCCTCTTCCCTCCACACGCTTACCCTGCGCTTTGACCCTTTGCTGTTGCTTTTGGCTCTTTCCTTCCTTCCCTTCCTTTGGACCCGGGAGGCAGAGGTTGCAGTGAACTGAGATCACACCACTGCACTGCATCCTAAACAACAGAGTGAGACTCCATCTCAAAAAAAAAAAAAAGTCTGGAGTGAATGGTCAGTGTCATCTATCATTGGAGGGGAAATGCCCACAGCCAGGAGTTAGAAGTCTGGAGTGCTGACACTCCCTTGCCCTCTTGCCACCACCCTGACTTTTTCTTTTACCTTCCTCCTCAGCGGCTGTGGCCTTCTTTCCATTCATCCAGGTGGGTTCCTTCTGTTTAGGGACAAGCGACATCCTCTCTGAGTGCCGAACCTGGCCCAGGGAGCTGGAAAGAGTCAGCAGATGGCCTTATGGGCAGGTTGTCCGGAAAGGGGAGGGAACAGCCTGACCGCCCCCACTGCTTTCTTGGCCAGAATGCGATGGCATTTGTAAGGAGGCTCTGATGCAATCCAGCTATAGAGTAGGGGGTCAACTGAGCAAAGCTCAAGGAATAAAAGTCATCAGAGGTGGCAGTGTATGGTTAGCGTGGTGACCCCCAAATGCCATTGCTTTTATAGCCCAAGAAAAATATTAACTACTCTTGCAAGTAACCACCTATGGCTATTGACCCCTGTGGAATTTCTGCTAGCCCGCCTATCCCTTGGGGAGGGAATAGTGGTAATGCAGATGAGGAACTGAGGATTTTTTTTCCTTATTCTGCTTGCTGGTCATTCGTTCTGCATTTCTTCAAGTGAGTGAGTGGCTGGGATTTGCTGCACAGGGAAGGAGGCCTTGCAAGAAGCAGCTTAATGCCACTTCACTGGCACCTGTGACCTGCTGCTTTTTTTGACTTAACATATTGAGTCCAGTGAGAAATCCTTGGACACTTTGAAAACTTCACAGGCCCAGTCTTGCTGAAATAAACAATTAAAGTGAACTGGTACAAAAATACTAAAATCTCCCTCTTCCTCCCAACTCCTTCCTGCCCTGCCCGCATGCCCTCCACCCTCCTGGCTTTCTGGCCTTCTCCAGACCATGTCACCATGTCACTTTCCGTCACAGGTAAATCCTCACGTGCCTTCCTCCTGGCTCTGCGTTTCCCAGGTCACAGGCCCTGGAGGCTCCTTTCTGTCTGAATTGACGCCACATGTAGAGGAGAACACAGCCAAATATTCTCAGTTTAAAAAAGGAGATGGCATGTCAGCAGCAGAAGATAATATTATTACCGTTAAACAGAGCCTGCTATTGAGAATTGCACAATGAGATCTTTATGAGGAGGACTCCGTGTGGAGCAGGGGAAACGCCCTTTGCCCTTTCCATCCAGTGGCGGGTGGGCAGAGATTGCAGACATCCTCAGGGGGTGGCATCCAGACCGGCCCAGGGGTTGCGGGGGTGGCCATGTTGCTGCCTGGGGAGAACCCGATGGAGTTCCAGGGGCTTCATGGTCATTTGAGTTTAGGATCCCAGAGTTTCTAGGAAACAGTTGGGAATAGTTACATCTATTTTTTTTTGTGATGGAGTCTCGCTGTGTTGCCCAGGCTGGCATGCAGTGGCGTGGTCTTAGCTCACTGCAACCTACGTCTCCCAGATTCAAGTGATTCTCCTGCCTGATCCTCCTGAGTAGCTGGGATTACAGGCATGCACTACCACACCTGGCTAATTTTTTGTATTTTTTGTGAAGACGGGGGTTTTATCTTGTCGGCCAGGCTGGTCTCGAACTCCTGACCTCATCATGATCCATCACCTTGGCCTCCCAAAGCGCTGGGATTCCAGGCGTGAGCCACTGTGCCCGGCCCAGTTACCTCTGTTTTATAGAGGGGAAGACTGAGGCCAGAGGCACAGAGCCAACTTGCCAATACTTACCCTGTGCATCGGTGCAAGTAGCCAGGTATGGAATGTACACCTTTGCTCTCAGCCTCAGTGGCCTCATCTGCAAAGTGGGGTAAGTTTTGGCAAAGGTGGACTGTGGTGGCATCACAGCGGCACCTGCCTGGTAGTCAGCACTCCCACGTGGTAACTCTTGTCATTCCATCCTTGCTGGGTATCTGCACTGTCCCATCTCTTGCACACTGAGCTCTACATTCCCCTAGAGCTGCAGAAAGAGGCCCCAGCTGCCGGACGCTTGACCTGAGCATTCACTGAGTGCAGGCGCTCTCCAGGCGTGGCTGGCAGACGTGCTTTGCATGTTGCATCTGAGGGTTGCATCTTGAAACATCCTGCTTCCTAGGTCCCACCCTGCCTAGTTAAAGTAGCGAATCTGCTGGTGGGCCTTTGATTCTGTATTTGAATCTGATGCTTGGGGAGCTGTTTGAAAGCATGACTTTCAGGGGTCCCTGCCAGATCTGCACACTCTGGATCTCGCCACCGCTCTGAATGCCCTTTCTGCTCACGTGAACTCCAGGCTTTCCCTAGAGGATGTGCTACCTCAGGCACAACATGCCCACAGGCTTCCTGGTCCCTCGGCAACATCACACAGCAGAGATGGGGATCGGAAGTGAGCAGGGAGGAGGAGGGGAGCTGCCGCCGCTGCAGGGCTGGAAGCGGCCCTCCCTCCTGAGCGCCAGCCTTGTCACTTCTCCTCTGGCTGTGGCTCCCTGGATGTGCATCAGGCACCTCCATCTAATAGTCCCCAGTCAGACTGCCCGCCTGCTCCCTGCCGCCTTTCTGGTGCCCAGTCCTGGAGAGGGCTCCCTCGAGGCCATGCTGGCGGCATCTTCATGTCCGTGTGCCGCCTCGAGTTGCTTTGATCCCTGTGTTACCTCTTGCACTCTTTCCTTTACCTGCTCGGATTCGGCCTTTGTTACCTCTTCCTGGATTTTGGCCCCAGCCCTCTGAGGAGTCTTGCTGTCTGTCCCCGGTCTCCTGCCTCTTGCCAGGCTGTTTGTCTAGCACAG
Organism: Sapajus apella; assembly: GCF_009761245.1. NCBI lineage: Eukaryota > Metazoa > Chordata > Mammalia > Primates > Cebidae > Sapajus > Sapajus apella. The sequence goes on from NW_022436961.1 coordinate 29,063,494, forward strand.
CTCTCATTGTGCCGCTTTCTTTCTCTGAAGCCTTCAGTGACTCCCTCTTGATCAGAGAATCAGCCCGTGTGTCAGAACCCTCTGCGACATGGCCCATTCCTGCCGCCCCAGCCCAGACTCACATTGCCATCTCAGCCAGGGTTGCCCTCCCTTTCTTTCCCTGCCTCCAGAAGCTTTGTCCCCCTTGACGGTCCAGCCTGGGTGCTCCCCAGGCACAGAGCTCCTCCTGGGATCTGTGGCTGCTGTGTGGCCTCTTGGCAAACATTGGGCTTTTATCCCACAGCCCAGGTGGCTTTCAGCCTTGCATGTGGTTCAATCAAGGCCCATCTGTCTCTTACATTTCCCTATTCCCTGCTGCCTGGGCAGTCTTCACTGCTCAGAGGTACTCTGTTAATGCTCATAGGTGAATGGATGAATGAATGAATGAATGAATGAATGAATACACTAATGAGACTGAACTTTCTGCTTCCTCTGAGTGATGCCAAGAGGCTTAGTGTCACGAGGAGGGAGCAGGGTTTAGGTATCCGATGTGGACAGTGTTCACGCTGATGGAAGCAGCCGCTTGCTCTGCAGTGACCCCCTTGGCAGCCCCAGCTCCCTGAGTCCCTGTGGTCAGCTCTGGCCTTGGTGGGGGAGGGTGGCAGGAAGGGGAAGCCCAGAGCCCAGGCATGGCCTATAGTTGTGGATGGGACAGCTCCCTCTGTCTGGGCTGTTCTTCAGAAGGGGGTGGGGACAGCAGCTCTTTCATTGGTCCTCTTGCGGGAGAGCCTGCTCTCCAAGTACAGAGGGTCACGACATGGAGAAATCACATGGCCCAGCACCACGGTGGACCCAGCGGTCATTTCCCCAAGTGCCTGGGGTTTGTCCCGGCTCTTCCCAACGAGCCTCCCATGGAGGCAGGAGGGTTGGGAGGAAGACGAGGTGGCTTCCTGGGGGGACGTGGCTCCCGGTTGTCACTGCGGTATATCCATGGCTTGTCATTTGTTCATCCATGTGGCATTTGGGTCGCTCCCTCCTGATGGTGAGTACACATGTGTGAACGCATGCACACACTGTAATATGGATGTGTCTGTAATTGATACTTTAATTATTCCCTTTGCAGTGCTCATTTGACTCGGGTTAGAAAGTGTTTACAAAAACGCCTGACCACATCAGACCTAAGTTTCAAAGTCCAGGACCAAAGTTGTCACCACAAAATCTGCCTGTGGCCTGGCGATTAGAAAGCCACGTTATCCAATGGGCTGTCGGTGTGGGCTGGTTCTCTGTGCTCCTCCCGTTGTCCCTAGTCCCCACATGGTTGAGGTCACACATTTCCTCTAAGGATACGGGTACCCTCTGCAAGCAGTCGCCAGGGGCCTGGGCCTACTCAGGTGTCACTGTGTGAATGTTGGCCTTCAATGGCTGGACTGGAAGAATCTGTCCTCCCCCTTGGCATAGTTGGGGCTGATCTCTTAATGCCTAGTGCCGAGCAGAGTGGAGGAGACAGGAAGGACGAGGGTGCATCCCGAGAGACAGCACAGCTCTTCCCAAAGGGCTGGCATGCACACTTTACCAAATGCTTTTCTCACCAAGGGAGTCATTGGGTTGGCCTAGCCCAGTAGGCTGGGTAGGCTGGGGGGATTAGGGACTTTTAGGCCCTTCCAAAAGCAAGGGCATCCCCGAGTGGGTGTCTAGGCCCTGTTTCGTGGACATTGTGGCAGATACCATAATGTCCCAGGGTTTCTTGCCCCCACCTGGCCCTGGGAGCTGGCAGTTATGGTGCTGGAAGTAAGCCTGACTCATTGGGGTGATGATCCTCCACCCCTTCAGGCGTCCTCACCCCAGCGCCGACCCTGCCTGTGGGTGTTGCACATGGAGCCTGGAGAGTCGCAGCACTGGGCGTTTGCCGGAGCCTCGTCTCTGACTTGCCCTGGAGCTGGTTGGTACAGATTACTGGGAACTTCCTGTTGATCCTGCTGACCTGATTGACAGCTGGAACCAGGATTGGTGGTGGGGCAAGTGTGAATGCCAGGCTCCAGCAGCGTCGGCCTGACCTTTGGACATGTGGGTCAGGCATTCAGTGGTGGGATCTCAGGGTTCCTCATTGCTAGATAAGAGCTTCCACAACATACCTGTGTTTGGGGGTGCCCTTGTCTTGTGTCCTGGCCGAGTGAGCTGGGCAGACTTCTGATTACAGCGATCATGTCCTTTCCATTTTTCTAAGGCCCCTGCATCCCTGGAGCTGGCTGTGAGAGCAGCTGAAGGAGCTGCCCAAAGAGTCTGATGGGAGCTGGGCCCATTACTCTTCCACTCATGAGAGTTTTTGCATTGTTGTCCTGGGGCAACCCTTTGTCGTGTGAAACTTTGTGTGGATCCCCCTCTGCCTGAGACATGAGACTGCTGAAGGCAGAGCTGCTCTGGTTGGAGAGGTGGGTGGGTGCTGGGTGGGCTGTGATGGAGCCCAGATCCTCTCCACTTTGTCTATGGCATCCCCCCATAGCCGCCCCTCTGCCTCTGGGGAATCCCAGAGCATGGGGAAGCACAGGATGGAAACCACCCCATCCTAGCCCTGCCTCCCACTTTGTCCATCTCCCTTGCAAAGCTTGCAATGTGACTGGTCCTGGTATAGCCTCCATGTTGAGTTGTAGGGGAAAGGGTGTTTCGTAAGCAGGCACATACCCGTGGAGTCGCTTAAGAAAATGCCAAACCGCACTGTGTAAGTTTTCAGGAGTTTCATTTAATATATGTCTCTCTGTTCAAGACAGGATCCAGGGTAGAGCACCTGTTTCATTTCATTTTCCGTGCCTAGGTTTGGGTTGGTTTTCTTTCTTTGTCTCTTTCTTTCTTTCTCTTTCTTTTCTCTCTATCTTCTCTTTCTTTCTTCTTTCTTTCGTGGCGTGATCTTGGCTCACTGCAACCTCTGTCTTCCAGGTTTAAGCAATTCTCCTCTGGCAGCCTCCTGAGTAGCTGGGACTACAGGCGTACACCACCATGCCCAGCTAATTTTTTTGTGTTTTTAGTAGAGACAGGGTTTCACCATGTGTTGGCCAAGATGGTCTCGATCTCTTGACCTTGTGATCCACCCATCTCAACCTCCCAAAGTGCTGGGATTACAGGGGTGAAATACCTTGCCCAGCTGGGTTGCTTTTCTTACCTTTTTATGACAGCCCGTAATAGGTGAGCATTCTACCCTTCTTTAAAAAGTTAATGGTGCAGAAAGTTTTATTTATTTATTTTTTAGAGGTGGCATCTCAGTGTGGCTGTAGTGCAGTGTTGCGATCACAGCTCACTGCAGCTTTGAATCCCTAGGCTTAATCCTTTTGCCCCAGTAGCTGAGAATGCAGGTGTACACCACTATACCCAGCAATTTTTTTATTTGTTAGTAGAGATGGGGTCTTGCTGTGTTGCCCAGGCTGGTCTCCTGGCCTCAACTGATCCTCCTGCTTTGGCCTCCCAAAGTGCTGAGATTACAGTCATGAGCCACTGTGCCTGTCCGTTACATTAGCTTTTTGTTCTTGTTTTTGTTTCTTTTGAGATGGAGTTTTGCTCTTGTTGCCCAGGCTGGAGTGCAATGGAGCTATCTCGGCTTACCGCACCCTCACACCTCCCAGGTACAAGTGATTCTCCTGTCTCAGCCTCCCAAGTAGCTCAGATTACAGGCATGCACCACCACGCCCAGCTAATTTTTTTGTGTTTAGTAGAGACAGGGTTTCACCATGTTAGTCAGGCTGGTTGTGAACTCCTGACCCGAGGTGATCCACCCACCTCAGCCTCCCAAAGTGCTGGGATTACAGGCGTGTACCACCACACCCGGCTAGCACAGTAGTTTTAAAGGGAAAATTGACTGTGGGTGGCCAAGGGATTTGTGTTTTCTGACTTAACCATCCATGGCTCTGACCCTAAATCACCCATTAAGGCCATTTCCCCCTTTTTTCTCCTTTTCCTCCCCAAGCTGACCTTTCTCTTTCTTCTTAAGTAGTGATTATTGATTTCTTTGGGTTTTGCGGATTCTGTCTCTGACTCGCAGTGATTGTTGGGTGAAGCCATTGGCTCAAATTCTTTGCTTTTAGAGTGTCTTAACTGCCATGGGTAATGATAAAGGGGAGTGACAGTGAGTAGAAATTAGAGTTCTTTCTGGTTAACCCATTTGGGAGGTAGCTGTCTCTGAATATGACTAAGTTCCCCTAATGACAGAGGGAATGCTGCTAGGGGTTGGGTCGGGGTGACTGAGGCCGCTGTCCAGTTAAGGGAATTTTACTTTGAGCTAGGGCAGTGGTTTAAAAACCTTGACTGCACATTAGAATCCCCTGGGGAGTTTCTACCAAAGTGCAGAGACCAGACCTTCTGACCGAATTGTTCTAGGTGGGCGTGGCATTGGTCATTTTGAAAGCCTCAAGGTGGTAGCTGAGATAAAGGATCAGGGATCTCGGTGCTTGTTCTGACAGTTGGATTTCTGTTGAAACTGAATGAATGTCTGCCAAGATTTTCCGAAACCCAGAACTGCCCTCAGCTCCCTGTTCCCTGCTCCGTCCTGTCCTCTTCACGAACGGAGTGGGATCACACCGTTGTGGCCTGGCCTGGGTGGATGCCGCAGTCAGATACTCCCCAGAAGCTTAACCACTGAGCTAATTGTCACCAGAAAGAGCCTCCTTCGGTTGCTGTCCTTGGTGTTCAGGGAGGCTTTACTTGGCAAATTCCCTAATAGAGCACTGGTTAGGACTTGGAATAAGTGGTGATGAGCAGGAGCAGGGCTGCCTGAGGGGACAGGGTGGCTGCTGGGGGCAGAGTGGAACTGGAATGTAGGCTGCTGTCCCCAGCCTGTGGCCACCTGCTGTGCTGGTTCCCTGAGAAAACCCTACTGTCTTTAGATTGAATCTGTAGTGTTTATGACCTAATCACCCGCTAATGATAGGTCAGGACTGGAATCTTTCCTTGTGGGGAGCCTGTGAGACAAAAATCAAAGGGCCCTGATAATAACATAGAATCACAGACTCTGAAGGCAGCCATTCACCTCCTTCCCAGCCCCCCTCCCACAGCTGGGCGCAGTTTATTGGACCAGGCTTCAGAGGATGGGACTGTAAGTAACTCAACAGGACGGGGGTGGGAGTGCTCCAAGAATCAGATGTAAGTTTAACTTCCCTTTCTGGTGCCTTCTGTTTGAGTGTGATAATCCTGATGTGTTTCCAGATGTCTATTTCCACATCTGTAAAATGGAGACAACCAATTCCTGTTTCTTAGGACTTTGTAAGAAGTGAGGTTATTTTTATGCCATACTATTTAAAAGTAAGCATTGTGACACTTTTGGAACATGTTTGAAAAGATCTCCCTCTCTCTCACATCTGTCTATATCCATCTTTATCTTTCTATCATCTGTCTCTATCATCCATCTATCCATCCATCTATCTTTATCATCGATTCTGTCTATTCATTCATTTATATTTATCTGGCATGACGTGGGATAGGTGAATTCTATAGCCAGGTGGCCTCCAGAAGCTTATGAAATAATCAGATCTACCATCTATTTCCCTACCTACCTATCATTTATCTAATCTATATATTGATATATATCTATCTAGTCTGTATCTACCTTGATATCTGTCTGTACTTATCTGCCATCTCTATTTAATCCATCATCTCTCATCTATATCTATTGATTATCACTTATGTATTTATCCTAATCTATCATTAATCGATCATCTTTCTAATCTATCTGTATACGTCTGTTCTCTGTTTAATCTGTCAATTGACCATTTGTCTGTTCATCTCTCCTGTATCAAAGAGGTAGTTGCACGCCACCTGATTCCAGATGGGTTATCTCACTTCACTGTCACTTGGTGAGATCAGGAAGAGGTCTCAAGGATTGGTTCAACTTCAGGCCCGTGTACATGAGTTTGTGTTTTGAACACAGCAGGAAATACAACTTTGTATAAGGAGCTTTCTTGTTGGCTAGGCGCGGTGGCTTATGCCTTTAATCTCAGCACTTTGGGAGACTGAGGTAGTAGAATCACTTGAAGCCAGGAGTTCAAGACCAGCCTGGGCAGCAAAGTGAAGCCTTGTCTCTACCAAAATAAATAAATAAATAAATAAATAAAATAAAAATAAAAAATTAGCTGGGCATGGTGGCACATACCTGTAGTCCCAGCTGTTTGGAAGGCTGAGGTGGGAGGACTGCATGAGCCCCACAGTTTGCGGGGGTAGTTAGCCATGGTTGTGCCACTGCACTCTAGTCTGGGAGACAGTGAGAACCCATCTTAAAAAAAAAAAAAGAGTATAATTCAGCTTATAGGGCTTATAATCCTGTAAGAAGACTTCTTATGCAAGAAAATAAAAATTTTACTTTTCACTTTTTCTTTCCTCCTGCAAATAATCTCTGGAGAGTTTGGAGCCTAAATTTCCTTGACAACACATCTGGCCCTGCAGATGTAAAGCAATGTCCCCAGAAAACAGCCCATCAAATCAATAAATCTTGCTAGCCTTGAATTTGCAGCCTTTTTTTGTAATTCAAATGAGGCCAACTTTATAAGTGTCCATTGCTGTGCTGTTGAATTCAAGCCCCTCTGTTTTTCATGGTGGTTTTCCTTCCTTGTCTGCTGGGGGGGCTTGCATTCCTCACTGAACCAGACCTCCACCTTCTTCCCCCCAGCCCTGTAGTTGGCTGAGCTTCCAGGCAGGGCTGCAGGGTCGTACCGCTGGAAGAGTTGGTGACAAATTCTTCCCCAGTGGGTGTTTCGGCTAAGGAAGCGTTTAGTCACGTAGGGCCGGCCGTGCCCAGCAGTGCCGAGTGGGAGAGGCCTGGCAGAGGGCAGAGCTCTCTCCTCTCCAGCCGGGTGTGGCTGGTAGCTCCTTCCTCTTTTGTGGTGTCAAACCAAGGGATAGCATGGACCCAGCAGAACTGAAAGCAAAGGGAAGAGCCATTATTAGCGAGTTCTGACAGAGGCGAGCAACTCCTTCGTGTGGACAGGCACATCTCATGCCTCTGCTTCAGTTGGGAGTTTTTTTTTTTTCCTAATTGCTGTTTATTATGTGCCTTAGCTCATTAGCTGCAGAAATCACAGGAGATTAAAAAAGCAGGTAGGATGGGTCCATCCTTAAAGCAAGGAGAGAGTTTAGTGAGGAAACTGTGTCCCTGAGGCCTTGACAGATATTTTGGAGCCAACCCTGAGCCCAGTGAGGGAGGACCCAATCTTTTGGAGGAAATGCAACTTTAGCTTCGGAGTTTTAAGTGGAAAGCGGCAGAAATTCACAGCTTGGGCACAGCATTGGTGGCATGGTGTTGCGTCACTTTACACAGTTAGATGGGGCTTCAGCTCTCTTTGTAGGATAAAAGTTTAGGTTCTTGTCCAAACGAATATGCTTCTATATTCTACCAATAATGATTCCAGGACCGCAGTGCAGACCAGGGCTGCCCTAAGCAAACCCAGGCATCCATCACTCTAAAGGACACGTGGTGAATCCACTTGCCCTCCGATGAGCTCGGGAAGGGGGTGACCCTAGCACTGGCTCTCTGGACCTCTCCACAGACCCGCTGGGAGTCATGGGCAGGAGTGGTGTGATTCCGTTCTTTTCATAAGAGATGGTTAGAAGAAAGTGAGTTATTTGGAGGGAACAGATAATTGTTATCATTTATCGGGAGTTTGTGCCAAGCAAGCCCTGTGTACACTGTTTCTAATCCCTTCCATCAGCCCTGAAGATAGACAGGCTTATCCTCCTGTTATAAATGAAGAAATGGGAAGTCCAGAGATGTCAGGTGACTTGCCTAAAGCCACAGAGCCTGCAAGCGTGAGGGCTGGGATTCCAATCCAAGCTCTGGGCCAGTGGCACTTACAGCTCCCAGAATGCGAGAGGAATGTTTGCTTTGCAGCAGTTAGCCTGTTTGTGAAGGCTACTTTGTGCCCAGCCTCATGCCAGGCACTTTACAACAGTCCCAGACACAGCACCCGCCTCAAGTTTGCCCTAGGGTACAGGGCTCCTATCCATCCCTGAAGAACAGAAAGATTTTGGTGTTCAAGTTTTATCCTGCCCTTCCATCCACCTGTTATTTAAAAGTGCTTTTTCTGTAATACACAGGGAGGAAATGATCAGATATACATCTCCCACGAAGTGGGAGGCCGCACCCAGCATGGAAGATGCTCACCAAGACAGTGGTATATTGGGTCTCTTGTCTCCTACAGAAGCCCTGGATAGATGCCCTAGATTTCTCCTTGCCTCCCAGAGGGTGATTTGGAGAGCAATCGAGAGGAGTAATTGATGCCATGCATTCATCGGCTGAACTTAATCCCTCTTCTGGGAGGCCCGGGAGCCTCCTTCCATGCGGGGCCAGACTGAGCTGATTTCTGTCACGTAGGCTGCTCCGAGGTCGCCTTGCCGTACCCTGGCTCTCATCTTTTGCATTTCTCTGAATCGCTTTGGCATGGGCTTCTATGAGGTTCATTAGGCGCAGCACCTCCCATGTCTGCTTGGGAAACACCACGGGCAGATGGCATTTTTCTTTCTTTCTTTTTTTTTTTTTTTTTTTTTTTTTGAGGAGGGACAGAGACAAGGAGGAAAATCAGACAATTTCTCAGAGTTGGAATTGTGTTCTGGATATTGTTTTTCTCCTTTATGGAGATAATCCAGAGAGAAACATGAAGTGTAATGGAAAGAATTTGAGGCCCAGTCTTGATGATGCGTCTTCACGGAGCTGGGAGTCGGGAGACCTTCGTGCCGGTCCTGCCTCTGCTGCTTGTGAGCCCAGGCTCAGTGCCCCACAGCTTGGTCCTGGTTTTCTCCGTTGTCAGAGTGCCTGGATCAGTGTGTCTTGCCTGATACGGGTGCTTTGAGGATTCAGGGAGGCGGTGGCCGTGGCGGGGCTTGGACAAGTTACCTGTGTTGGGGAGTAGCCCCTTCACCCCAGTTTTGCTCCTGACAGTTGAAACTTTTTGTTATGATGCATGGCCACTGGGGTATTCAAAGGGCTAAATTTGTTTTGTGGCAATTGCCTTCAGCAACCATGGCGTTGCATCATCTACCTCTTCTCATGTTCTTCTGTCATCAAGAATCAATTAAAATAGTCAGCATTGCTGTGAAATGGTTTATTTTTTTGTGGATGTTTTAGAGGCTCCTCCTTGCCGTCTCCTGAATTTCTTTTCTTGCTAAGCCCATTCAGCTCTGTTGGTTTTTTTTTTTTTTTTTTTTTAAGAGATGGGGTTTTTCCATGTTGGTCAGGCTGGCCTCGAACTCCCAACCTCAGGTGATCCACCCACCTCGGCCTCCGGAAGTGCTGGGATTACAGGCATGAGCCACCATGCTTGGCCAGCTCTGTTGTTTTTAAAGCGTTCTTTCCCCACCTGCTCTATGAAAACATATTTTCCATCCATCTTAAAAAAGGAAGATTCATGTTGCTGTACTTAATGCTGGAATGTCAGTGCCGGCAGAAGGCACCAGGAAACACCTGATGTGCCCCCACCCTGGTGAGCACCTTTCTCCCCAGGCACAGCCCATGCTTAGGGGAGATTTGAGGCATTTGATCATTTTCTCCCTTTAGCTTATAGCACAGAGTACTTTGAAATAAAGATTGGCTCACAGGGCAGGTTGAAGTTAACACCAAAATCCGTCAGTTCCTTGGGGGCGGATGGGAGCCTGACACCTGATTACAAGCTCCAGGTGAGGGTGGAGTTTGACACTTGCACCTTGTTTATTGCTATCCTTCTTTCATTTTGCAGGGCGGCGCGGTGGGGGAATGAAAGCCCAGAAAGGGGAGGTGGCACTGGGGCAGGATGGACGCTGCTTCTGTGCCTTTTCCCCACAGTGGTGCTTTTTTAGCTATGCAAGTGTCGTGCACGTAAATTTAGCTCACACCCAGTGTGAGTGCCGTTCTCGTGAAGGACACTCTCTGTGGAAAAGCTCACTTTTCAGAGAAGAGCTGGAGAAGGCCTCCTGTCCATCTTAGTGCTGAAACGTGAGTTTTCATTCCATGGCAAGGCATGTTAATGAAAGATGAACTGGAGAAGCCGATGTGTCGAAAAGAAATAGGTTCTTTTATGTAGAGGGGGAAAGTTCCCACTCTGCTGTCTGTCCTAGGTCCTGTGGCTTGTAGGCATTTGAACTTTTTTGCCTTGGTTCTGAGAGAGGCGAAGGGTTCAGAAGCTGTGTTCCGCTGAACATTCCTGCCTCCTTGACAGAAACCCCCTATTTTTGTGGTCCCTCTGGCAGATAAAGGTGGCCTCTAGTGACTCACAGGATTTCTGTCTGGGATTGTGTCTGAAATGTCATTTTTTCTGGTTGTTTTCCTTCTTTATGTATTGGCTTGGCCCTTTCTTCTCCTCTTTGTCCTTAAGGTGATTTCCAAAGGATGCACTATTCTTGTTTCTCGTTAGAGATGTCATAAGGGATTTTCAAAGAAAGAAAATGTCTGAGTAAGAGTGTCTCCCTCCCCTCCCCTCTCCTCCCTTCCCCTCCCCTCCCTTCCCCTCCTCTCCCCTCCCCTCCTCTCCCCTCCCCTCCTCTCCCCTCCCCTTACTTCCTCTCCCCTCCCCTCCCCTCCTCTCCCCTCTCCTCCCCTCCCTTCCTCTCCCCTCCCCTCCCCTCCCCTCCCCTCCCAGCTTTCCCCTTCTCTCCTTCCTCCTTTCTCTTTCTTTCTCGCTGTGTTTTTCTCATTCTTTTATGTTAGCTTGCATGAGTATACTGATTCTAAAAATTCGTGATCGCACTACTGCACTCCAGCGTGGGTAATAGAGCAAGACCCTGTCTCAAAAAATTAAATAAATAAAAATTCTTAAGAAAATTTTAGATACAATTTGTATACCCTTAGATTCACTCTCTGAAAGTATATGATATACTCAGTGATTTTTAGTATATTCACAGAATTGTGGAGCCATCGCTACCAGCTAATTTCCAAACTTACCACCCCAGAAAGAAATCTTGCCGGTCAGCAGTTACTCCCCATTCCCCACCTCTCCCCTTGCACCCCCAGCCCCTGGCAACCACTACCGTGTCTCTATAGAGTCGTCTGTTCTGGACTTTTCATATAAATGGAATAATACATATGTGGCCATTTGCGCCTATCTTCTTTCCTTTAGCATACTGTTTTCAAGGTTTATGCAAGTTGTAATATGTATCAATACTTCATGCCTCTGATGGCCGAGTAATATTACATTTATGGGTAGACCACATTTTGTTTGCCCGTTCATCGATGGATGGTGTTTGAGTTGTGTCTACTTTTTTGGCTATCATGCATGAATAATGTACATTTGTGGACAAGCTTTTGTGTGGACATATGTTTTCTGTTCTCTTGGATATATACCCAGGAGTGGAATTGCGGGGTCATGTGGTCGCTCTATGTTTACCTTTTTTTTTTGGGCCATGTTACTGGCAAATATGTTTAACTTTCTGAGCAACAGCCAGACTGTTTCCCAAAGTGGTTGCGCTATTTTATACTCCCACCAGCAGCGTGGGAGGGCTTTGGTTTCTTCCTGTCCTTGCCAACACTTCTTATTGTCCGTCGTTTTGATTATCACCATGTGAGTGGGTGTGAGGCGCTGTATCATCGTGGTTTTGATTTTAGGCTTTATTTTGAGACCAGTGCACTCATTCACTGACTCTTAGTCACGTTTATCTTGACCTGTGATGTCAGAAGTTTTTTTGAGTGTGTTTTCACTACCCTGCACTGGTGTGTCTGGTGTGGCATGTACAAAGATGTTCACAGAGATGAGATAGTATCTGCAACCTGGGGTCCCCAGAAAGGCAGGCCTCTCAGCTCCCCCCACTGAGGACCCTTTGAGCCCTCCGTCTGGGGCACACCATTTGTGGCTGGCTGGAATGGCTACCTCAGTTCTCTTGAGCCTGGAACCACTCCTCCAGATTTGCTCTGATCTAACCACGTGGCTGAGTGCAAGTTGTTTCCCTCCCTTTTGTGAGCCTCCTTCTTTCTGCTTTCTGATGGGGTGGGCAGGTCGGTGGTTCCATGCCGGGGAGGGAACTTGGCAGAGGCCCTTTTAGTGTCCTCCTCCACTGTCACCCTTCTGACAGCACATAGCCTGCTGGGTCCAGGCACTCAGCCATGACCTGGCATCTCTACTGCCAGCCATTCCTGCTGCTGATGGAGACTCCCCCTGCCCCCGACCTCCAGAGGACAGAGGAATCAGAAGAGTAGTTTCCTTCTATGTCTGTAGTTTGTAGGACCCGTTGCTCACAGCAGCTCCCTCCTTGGATGCTACCCTCACTCTGTAAGATAGGGTGGGAAATGTCCCCCACTTTACCCATGAGGGCATTGCAGAAGGGAGGGGCTGAGGGACTTACTCAACTAGTGTGAGGCTGAATGAGGACGCAGAGCCTGGTCATCTGGCTCTGGGGCCCGCACTTATCCTGCTTGGTGCGTTCCTGGTCCCTCTGTCATCAGAACTTCAGGTGCTAAGCGTGGTTCCCTTACGTGTGCTGGATTCAGGGTGACTTCCTCCTTGCTTTTGCATGTTTTGGATGTAATAGCGATGAGATGGCCCCTCCTAGAACCAAGAACAAAGAATATTGTGCTAGACACCAGAGGCTGCAGTGATGTGGCCTGATGCAGGGGTGTCGGGGAGAAAGGATGTGGTCACCTTCACGGCACCATCATAGCCTTTGGTTTGTTTAAACAAAGTGAATTAGTGTTGTGGTTTCTCTTGCCAAGAAAACCCTGTTGGTGTATTCATTCACCTATTCATTCATTCATTCATTTATTCATCCATTCAGCTGACATTGGCCATCTGGCAGGTGCTGACCTGGGCATTAGAAATAAAGATAAGGTCCTTCTTTGCAAAGAACTTCTTGTCTATTGGGTAGACCTACAAAGAAAAGACGAAACTGAAATGTGAAGATTGTTGTACTAAAGTTCCAGTGGAATGCAGAAGAGAAATCTTTGAAATCTGCCTGGGAGAGCCAGGAGAGGCTTCAGCCAGTAGGTCCTATGTGAACTGACCCTTGAAAGCAGGCTCAAATGTTACCCTGAGGTGAATTTTACCCGCGGGATGGGGAGGAGAAGGGAGTGTCCACCCAGGAGAGAAAGGTGTGCAGAAGAATTTGGTAGGTGATAGTCTGCCATATTTTAGAATTTACAAGTGAATTGCTGGGGCGGCTGGGGGAAGGGCCTGATGCCCATGGGTGTCGTCCTGTTGGTGGGGCATGAGGGGCTGCTGCTTATCCATTGTTCTCTGCGATTGAAGTTGAGCCCTTGGCATCTATTTCTCAGCTCCTCTCCAATCTCTTGCTCTTGGTTTGCTGTGAAAATTACCCCATATAAAACTCATAAGAAAATCAGCCAGTCTTCTCACAGATACTGCTGAATGTGGGCCCAGCAGGCAAGGCTGGTGGAGGTGCTACCAGGGATCAGGGCAGAGGACATTTCCCACTGAGTGTCAGTTTCTGGAGGGCAGGACCTGGGCATTGCCAGTAAAGCCTTTGTTGCCTGGGGGCTGATCTTCAGGAGTGGGAGGAGCGTTAGAGGCCCTGACACGCCTAGGGAGGCGGGGTGGAGGAGGAAGGCGGGTGAAGACCCTTTAAACTGCAGATTTAGCCCTAGGGTGTTTGAGTTCTACCTTCCTGGCTTGCTAGCTGGGCAAGTGACTTTTCATTTATCAGAGCCACAGTTTTCTTTCATTCTTCTTTATTTTTATTATTATTTTTTGAGACGGATTCTCACTCTGTTACCAGGCTGGAGTACAGTGGCATGATCTGGGCTCACTGCAACCTCTGCCTCCTGGGTTAGAGCGATTCTTCTGCCTCAGCCTAGTAGCTGAGAAGACAGGCACACGCCACCACGCCTGGCCAATTTTTGTCATTTTAGTAGAGACGGGGTTTCACCGTATTGGCCGGGCTGGCATTCTTTTTTATTTGTTAGTGGTAACATGCATAATGTAAATGTTACCACTCAAACCGTGACTGAGTGGGCAGTTCAGTGGCATTAAGTGTACTGGCATTGTTGTACAGTCATCACCATGGCCCATCTCCAGAACTGTCATCAACCCTTAGCAGTCGTTCCCGTTACACAATAACTCCCCATTCACACCTTTCTCTAGCCCCTGGTGGCCCCCATTCTATTCTACTTGTTTCTGTGGATTTGACTTCTAGGAACATCACAGCATGGCCTCAAGGTTCACCCATGTGTCAGAATTCCCTTTGCTTATGGATAATAGTTCATTGTATAGATAGACCATATTCTGTTTATCTGTTCATCCAGTGATTGATAGATACGTGGGCCGCTTCACCTTTTGGCTATTGTGAATAATTCTGCTATGAACATGGGTGTGCACATATCTATTCAACTCTTGGATGTATGCCCAAAAGTGGGATTGCTGCCCATACGGTAATTCTGCACCACAGTTTTCTGATTGGTAATACAACTTCAGGGTTACTCTGCAGCTTAAATTTGGTTGAATATACAAAGTACTGAGCACTGCCTGGCACATATTCAGTGTTAAGTTCCATCCTAAAGGGCCCTTCTAGCCTCTCCCAAAAAATGGACCCTTTAAAGCAAAAGCACTCAACTATTTGGATGAAAAAATATACCTCTTAACTGTAGTGCATGGTTCTTAAATGGAGGTCCTTTTTGGCACTTTTGTGGAGTTTGGGTGAGGAGTCAGATGGTCAGATTTGCATAGTGAGGTGTGATTGGGTCCTGGAAAGTCATGCCAGGGAGCAGGTGAAAGCCAATGAGTATTCTGCCAGGTCCAAAGACCCAGTGGCCAGTTGCCATCCTGATGGGCCTGGAAGGCTTCCTGGAGGAGAAATACCTAAGGTAGATGACGGCGGGGATGGATACAGCAAACCACTAGGCACATGAATACCTATGTAACAAACCTGCACATCCTGCACATGTACCGCAGAATTTAAAGTATAATAAATACATTAAAAAATGTGTAAACAGCCTGGGTGCAGGTGGCTCACACCTGTAATCCCATCACTTTGGGAGGCTGAGGCGGGCGGATCACGAGTCAGTAGTTTGAGACCAGCCTGGCCAACATAGTGAAATACCGTCTCTAACTAAAAATACAAAAAATGAGCTGGGCATGGTGGTGGGCGCCTGTAATCCCAGCTACTTGGGAGGCTAAGGCAGGAGAGTCGCTTGAACTCAGGAGGCAGAAGTTGCAGTGAGCCGAGATCTCACCATTGCACTTCAGCGTGGGTGACAGCGCTACACTACGTCTCACACACACACCAAAAAAATATGTGAACACAAAAATTCATACCCCTTGACCCAGAGTAATCTACACGCAAACATTTAACTCTAAGGATGTTAATTGTAGCATTATTTATAATGAGGAAAAACAGGAAATGAGCTACATGACCAAAATAGGTGACTAGTATAGTAAATTAAGGACCTCTCTAGAAAATAGTTGTATATAGTCATTAAAATTTATTGTGGAGGCTGGGCACGGTGCCTCATACTGTAATCCCAGCACTTTGGGAGGCTGAGGTGGGTGAATTGCCTGAGTTCAGGAGTTCGAGACCAGCCTAGCCAATATGGTGAGACCCCATCTCCACTAAAAATAGAAAAATTAGCCAGGCGTGGTGGTGCACGCCTGTAGTCCCAGCTACTTGGGAGGCTGAGGCAGGAGAACCACTTGAACCTGGGAAGTGGAGATTGCAGTGATTTGAGACACAACTGCACTCTAGCCTAGGTGACAGAGCGCAGAACAAGACTGCATCTGAAAAAAAAAAAAAAAAAAATCACTGTGGGGCTGGGCGTGACACCTGTTTTCCCAGTACTTTGGGAGACTGAGATGGGAGGATCGTTTGAGCCCAGGATTTCAAGACCAGCCTGGAGAGCATGGGGAAACCTGTCTCTACAAAAAATTTGAAAATTACCTGGACATGGTTGTGTGTGCCTGTAGTCCCAGCTACTTGGGAGGCTGAGGTGGGAGGATTGTTTGAGCCTGGCAGGTTGAGGCTGAGGCTGCGGCTGCAGTGAGCTATGATCCTGCCACTGAACTTCACAAAGCAATATCCTGTCTCAAAAAGAAAAAAAAAATTGTATATATATTGCATATATAAAATCAATTTTTTTTTTTTTTTTTTTAAAAAATAGAGTCTCGCTCTGTTGCCCAGGCTAGACTGCAATGGCTCCATCTCGGCTTGCTGTGACCTCTGCTTCCTGGGTTCAAGCGATTCTCCTGCCTCAGCCTCCCAAGTAGCTGGGACTACAGATGTGTGCCACCACGCCCGGCTAATTTTTTTTTTTTTTTGTATTTTTAGTAGATGGGGTTTCACTGTGTTAGTCAGGATGGCCTCGATCTCCTCGGGATCTGCCCACCTTGGCCTCTCAAAGTTCTGGGATTACAGGTGTGAGCCACCGTGCTCGGTGAAAACATATATTAATATGACCTTGTTCACAATATATTGATGGAAATAAGCAGGCTATGATTTCATTATGTCTGATTTGATACTGCTTTTTTAAAAAACAGATTTTCTGAAGTATAATTCACATAATATAACATTGCGGGCCGGGCGTGGTGGCTCACGCTTGTAATCCCAGCACTTTGGGAAGCCGAGGCGGGTGGATCACGAGGTCAAGAGATCGAGACCATCCTGGTCAACATGGTGAAACCCCGTCTCTACTAAAAATACAAAAATTAGCTGGGCATGGTGGCACACGCCTGTAGTCCCAGCTATTCGGGAGGCTGAGACAGGAGAATTGCTTGAACCCAGGAGGTGGAGGTTGCGGTGAGCCGAGATCGCGCCATTGCACTCCAGTCTGGGTAACAAGAGCGAAACTCCGTCTCAGAAAAAAAAAAAAAAATAACATTGTGATGCTAGTTTTGTAAAAAAAAAAAAAAATGTATATGTGTATAAGTAGATAGAAAAGATTGTTTAGACATACATCAACAGAGTAATCGTGATTACTTTTGGATGATTGGATGAGTCATGGAAGATTCTGTTTTTTTTCTCCATTCTTTCTGGTGTTCCAGGGTTTTGGCATTGAAGTACTTTTGTACTTATAAAAGGAATTTTATAAAAAACAAAGGTTCCCTTTGAGGGATACTTTGCTTCTGGATTATTATCTTACCCTCATCATTCCTGAGGAGGAAGAGAAAATACCTGTGAGGAAGTATTTGCATTTGTTTGCAGTGGTGCTTGGCTGGGTCTGTGTGGACCCTGGACTCCCAGCTGTCCCCACAGTTATAAAGAGTAATTAAAAGCCCCCTGAACAACAGGTCCCTTATCAGCCTTAAATCTTCTTGTTCAGATACATTGGCTTTTATTCATAGTCTTACTAATCAACTGGGGACAAAAAAGACCCATTGAGCCATTAGCCCTAAGCCCGAGATGGGAAGCGCATGATGGTACAATGGCTGAGGTTCAGGCTCAGATGTTATGTTATGTTTTGAATTCAGTCCAGGTTTCTAGGAGGAAAACACCCATCAAATTATGTTGGCTCTAGGGCGATCACAGTCAACAGATGACATCACCGACTTTTCCTTCCCTGCTGGACTTTATTTGGAGGGGATGCAAGGATTGTGCAACCTTGGAATAAACAGAACAGAGACCCGACTCCTCAGGCTTTGTGTTTCTGAGTGTAGTTCCAGTCCAATAGCGGATCTGTTTTTTTTTACTCCACACGATGAGACGGTTGCCACGGCTTTTCTGCAAGGGTGCTGTGGGTGTCCGTTTGCTGATGTGCATCCTGTGTACATGCTAGCTGTTACTGGAACGAGGCGCTCTTGTCTTTATCATATGATGTATTGTCTGCCCATAAATGATGTCTTGAAATAGACGGGTCAACATCCCCTTGTTTATTTCGGTCCGTGTTTGCGCAGCCGGCTTTTTGTCATCAGATCATGGGTTTTGTTTGTGTGTAGACTTCAGTAAGAAATAATCATGACTCTGTCTATTCATTTGCTCCTTGTTCTTTCCTGTTATTCACAATGGCTTTGGGCTTTTGGGGAGCATTTAGTTCTGCATGTTGTGTATGTAAGTGTGTGTTCTTCTGTCGGGGGGCTGCAAGGCCTTAAGTTAAAGTCGGATTCCCTTCCTGGCAAGGAACCAGCAGGAAGGAAAACAGAGGCAAACCCAGTCTTTGCACGTGGAAGCTTGTGGCGTGATGGTTATTTTTTTTGCGTTGTTCTGTACAGCCCTGTAATCTCTTATTTTTGGCAAGCCAACTCTGAATCTGTGGTCCTGTAGCCCCAGGCAACCAAAAGCTGAGACAAACAGAGGAAGTGTCGTTATTCACATGTTTCTCTGGCCACCTCATCAGACTGGACACCGCTGGCTGCTGCCCCTCGCCGAGCTGGAGCGCCCCGGAGTGCAGCCTGGCTGGGCAGGGATTGTTGACCCTGGCCCCTGTAAGAAGCACCTTTGACTTGTCCCCCAGCCCCCAGGGTCCCTGCCACTCACTGCTTCAATGCACTCTTTCTGTAATTTGTTCGTCGTCTGGAATTTATTTCTGGCAGACTTTGTGGTCAAAACTGGGAAGTCTCTGTTTCCTTAAAACGGCCTTCCCTCAAACCCAGGAAGTGGAGTAGGGAACTCGTCTTCCTTACCTCCTCCCTGTCACACGCACATGGGCATGCACACACATGTACACACTCACCCATGTGCACACACACAGGCACACATGAGAGAGGAAGGGGAGAGCCAGGGCGTCCACCCCAGCCTCGGTTCCCAGTATCCCTAGGGGTTTTGGATGAAGAGTTTCAGTTTTCCAAAGCCTGCTGGAGATGTAATTGTTGTGATGTTTTGTGGGATCTGTAAGAGCCCGTAGTATCAGGTTCCTTTCCTTTTGATTGGGATGACATGAAGTCTGTTAATGAGGGATCGTTTGTGTTACCTACTCTGATAGGCACTTTTACTGGCATTTGATTTTATAACACAGGAGATGAATTGATTTGTTCCTGATACATTCCACTGGATACAGTCCATTTGATAGGAAGGTTGTTTATATCATGGTGTCCTGCGTTTGGGGGCTGCCTTGGGAAGTGAAAGGCCTTTGTTTATGTCTGTTGACAGAGGGTCTCTATACTTCTTCCTTTTCTAGCATTTACTCTTATTTTACAATCAGTGCCTACTTGCTGTGTGAACAGGACAGATTTGTCTTGTATGTTTGGATTGTATTCAGTTTCATGCAGAAGAGTTGGCTAGATGAGTGACTCAAAGTTCCATGCCCGGGGCCCTCCGCCCTCCTTCCCTCAGTCACGCCTTTATCCCTGCCCACACCCTATTGTTCCTAATCGGAATCCTCAGTCCAAGCCGATCCCCTGCTCTCACCGACACGGAGGGGTGCAGCTCCTCTCTCCACAGCAGCACTGGAAGGTGCTAGAACACTTGGAGAATACCAGTTCTGCAGCAGGGATTATGCCCAGCAGGTTCATCTGCTCAAGTCGCATCTACTTATTTAACACATGCTTTTATAGACCCTCCTGCTGTTAGCTGTTCCTAGATACTATGTCAGAGCAATGCTGTGAGTAACTACTATCATTAGGTCCATTTCACAGATAAGAAACCTGAAGCCCAGACAGGGTAAAGAATCCTAAGGTTCTGTAGCTAGCTGTGGGAGAGCTGGGGTGCAAACTCAGGCTTTCTGACTTCAAAGTTCATACTTTTTTTCCTTTCTTTTTCTGAGATGGAGTCTCACTTTGTTGCCAGGCTGCAGTGCCGTGGCGCGATCTCAGGTCACTGTAACCCCTTCCTCCTGGGCTCAAGCGATTCTTCTGCCTCAGCTTCCACGCCCAGCTAATTTTTGTATTTTTAGTAGAGATGGGGTTTCAGCATCTTGGCCAGGATGGTCTCGATTTCTTGACCTCGTGATCCACCCGCTTTCGCCTCCCAAAGTGCTGGGATTATAGGCGTGAGCCACCGCGCCCAGCGATGTAGGCAGTGTTGCTATTTCTGTTTTGCAGCTGGGGAGGCACCAAGGCGTTAAGTACTTTGCCCAGGGACCTAGAACTGGTCACTGGTACAGCCAGGATTCCACCCAGACAGGTGAGCTCTGGGGCCAAAGCCCTGAGCCTCGGCAGTAGATTCCCCGTGCCTTTCTGTCCTGTCCTTGTTCCAGAAAGTTCCCAGGGGACAGTTACGGCGTCACTGGATGCTGTTCGCATACACACAGGTTCTACCGGCTCTTTAGCCTTTCTTTCATTAGTGAGAGACTGTTTCAGCCCAGCTCTTCAGATGGTGGAGTTGAGGCCCCCTTGTCTGAGCTGGTACGTGAGAGCCAGCAGGCTTGAGGGCCTGTGAGGTCTCCGGAGAACATGGTGCTGGTGAGGCCAGGATAAGTCACTTCTTGGGACTTTGGAAGGCCTAGAGGAATTCCGGAAACGAAACACCACACACTCACCAGAAGCCAAGTTCGTTTTTCTCCCACTGGTGGAAGGGATCTGAAGTGCTGCAAACGTGGCCTCTTTTCAGACTCAGAATGCCTGCCTAGTTACAGGAAACAGAAATGTCACCCCATGCTCAGCGAAGGATTTCAACATCTCTTGGAGGAATTCTGCATGGACCTGAAGTTTGCAGCTTTGCATTGTAACCAACTTGGCTCTCCTTGCCTTCTCCCCAGGCTATGATTTCGTCATCCTGCCGGAGGGATGGCATTTCCTATGAAGTGTCTGTCTGTGAACATAAACATGGAGCTGAGACAAAGCACAGCTTCTCCCTGGACCCGGGGAGAGGGACTTAGGCGCCTGGGGCTGGTGCCTGACTCCAGAGCTGCTGCTGCTGCTGCCTGGCCTGGTTTGGGGGTGCCTAATGAGGCAGCCTGGGCTGGGAATCGCTTAGGGCTCATGTTGATGAAGCTAAGAGACGGGTTGAGAGGGCGCTAGACCTAAGATGGTGGCCAGAGCCATTTAATCATGTGGTTGTGAAATTGTCAGTAACTTCTTTGTATGGCTGGTGGATCTGATCTCTTATGTAGGACTCAGTCCCCTAGTTGGGTCTTGGAAGGTGGCCATGTATCTGAAACAGACAGCCTGGCATAGTGAAAAGAGCTTTGTGTTTTACCCCCTTAGATAGTAAGCAAAGAAAGTGGCAATAGCAACGCTGTCTGCGGTGACACCCTGATGCATTGCTGGTGGCAGAGTGAAGTGGTGACACATTTGGAACATAATGTGGCCTTCTGTATGAAGAACCATATTCCCTACCCTAGGACTCTCCAGAGAAAACCCTTTAAAATAGGGGGAAAGCTATTTGTATGAATATGTTAATGATAACATGTATAATAAAGGAAATTTGGAAGAAACCTACAGGTTCTTTCTCAGGGAAATGGTTAAGGTGGAAATAATGGTGGGTTCTCAGCAAGAATGGCTCGCATTAAAGATTGAATTAGGAAGATTCTAAGATAATGTGGTATTAAGAACAAAAAACTCTGTGATTAACAGTGAGCATGGGGTCGAGCATGGTGGCTCATGCCTTTAATCCTAGCACTTTGGGAGGCCCAGGTGGACAGATCACCTGAGATCAGGAGTTCAAGACCAGCATGGCCAACATGGTGAAATCCCGTCTCGACTAAAATACAAAAATTAGCCAGGTGTGATGGTGGGTGCCTGTAATCCCAGCTACTCAGGAGGCCGAGACAAGAGAATTGCTTGAATCTGGGAGGTGGTGGCTGCAATGAGCTCACATCACTACACTCCAGCCTGGGCAGTTGAGTGAGATTCCGTCTCAAAAAAAAAAAAAAAAAAGTTATCATGGGCCAGGCGTGGTGGCTCACGCCTGTAACCCCAGTGGTTTGGGAGGCTGGGGTGGGTGGATTGCATGAGCCCAGGAGTTCAAGACCAACCTGGGCAACATGGCAAAAACCCATCTCTATTTAAAAAAATACCAAAATTAGCTGGGCATGGCAGTGTGGGCATGGCAGTGTCCACTATAGTTCCAGCTACTGGGGAGGCTGAGGTGGGTGGATCACTCATGCCCAGGAGGTTGAGGCTGAAGTGAGATATGATCACGCCACTGCTCTCTAACCTGGCTGACAGAGCAATACCCTGTTTAGAAAAAAAAAGAAGTGTGTTCTGTGAGTGTGCCCTGTGATTCACCCACATCAAATATCTACACATGACAGATCTGGAAGATAATGGAGAAAAAGATTAGTAGGGCCGGGCGAGGTGGCCCATACCTGTAATCCCAGCACTTCGGGAGGCCGAGGTGGGCAGATCACTTGAGATCAGGAGTTCAAAACCAGCCTGGCCAACATGGCGAATCCCCATCTCTACTAAACATACAAAAAATTAGCCGGGCGTGGTGGTGGATGCCTGTAATCTCAGCTACTTGGGAGGCTGAGGTGGGAGAATCACTTGAACCTGGGAGGTGGAGGTTGCAGTGAGTCGAGGTCGCACCCTGCATTCCAGCCTGGGTGACACAGTGAGACTCTGTCTCTAAAAAACAAAAACAGAAAAGAAAAAAAGAAAAAGATTAGTAGTTATTATTTGGTAAGTGGTATTATAGGTAATATTTTTCCTGTTCCAAAAAAAAAAAAAAATAAATAAAACAGTCCAGATTTAAGATGCAGACCTGGAGATTTAATTCTGGTTATTGTTATATCTGATTGTGTATCTTTTAGAAATGCTTGAAACATTTCTGAGTCTCAGATTCATAAAATGATTCATACAATGATCGAATAATTTCTAAGTGTCCTTTAATCAACTCGATTCGAGCTGCAAATAGTTTTTTCAGGTAGAATCTGCCAGACTTGTTAATATCAATAAGATAGATTCATGTGTACAAAGTCCTTGAGGCTGGGCGGCTGAGGTGGGCAGATTGCTTGAGCCTAGGAGTTTGAGACCAGCGTGGGCAACATAGTGAAACCCCATCTCTACTAATAATACAAAATATTATCCAGCCACGGTGGTATGCACCTGTAGTTCCAGCTACTAGGGAGGCCAAGGTGGGAAGATCATTTGAGCCCAGGAAGTCAAGGCTGCTGTGAGCTGAGATCAAGCCATTGCACTCCAGCCTGAGGAAAAAAAAAAAAAATCCTTGAAATACTTTTGTTGTTCACCATTGCTCCTACAGAGTCATGTTCAGGACTCAGGGTTTGATGAAACCTTCCTCGCAGGCAGTGCTCTGTCCATGCACGACTGATCTGTGTGTTAGTGGAGAGCAAATGGCCCAGTCCTAGTTTTGAAGTAAAGCCATTTCTGGCAGAGACGGTCACTCTTGAGCTTAGGACTGGCTCTGGAGGTGGGGGCATGCTTGGAACACTGACCTCTTGCTGCTGCACGTGGGCTGGAGGATCCTCATTCCCTCCATCTGCTTTTTGTGAGCTAGGGAGGGAGTTTCTGGTCAGCGCTGGGCTCATCACTCTTAAGGATTTGTACATTTTCCTTTGGTGGTGTTGGCCCTTCACCACCACACTGAGATTTCATTAGCTTGGCCTTTTTTTTTTTTTTCTGATACAGAGTCTTGCTGTGTCTCCCAGGCTGGAGTATGGTGGCCCGACCTTGGCTCACTGCCACCTCCGCCTCCCCGGTTCAAGCGATTCTCCTGCCTCAGCCTCCCGAGTCGCTGGGACTACAGGTGCCTGCTACCATGACTGGCTAATTTTTGTAATCTTAGTAGAGACAGGGTTTCACCATATTGGTCAGGCTGGTCTCGAGCTCCTGACCTCAGGTGATCTACCTACCTCATCCTCCCAAAGCGCTGGGATGACAGGCATGAGCCACCACACACAGTGTAGCCTGGCCTTTGATCTTGAATGCAGGGAGCCCATGAGCAAGCTATACCACACCTCAGAGAAGGGTTTTAGGAGGTGCCAAAACACTGACAAGCTCATTATCTGCTGCCCTGAATTGGCTTTCTCTTATGCACACTGGGTTAAGGTCATTAGTTACTGACTTAAGTGATCTTGTGTGTGTTTCCAGTGACAGAAAAGGATTTAGGGATGGACCGCTGAGGTGACTGCTGTTCATAGGCATGCCAAGAAGGAGGCAGTGCTTTAAGCTGTAGAAGGAGGCAGGTGCCAAGAGCTCCCAGGTTGGGGTTTGAGCTCCCCCCTTCTGTCTACACAGCAGCAGGCAAGGTCTATGGCCCCCAGGCTCTGCATCTGTGATGTAAGGATCTGCCTACCTTGTTTGAGCATCGAATAAGGTAACGCTTTGTGAATCACTTAAAAAAACTGTATCTCACTGAGCATGGTGGCTCATGCCTGTAATCCCAGCACTTTGGGAGGCCAAGGCAGCAGTTTGGGAGGCCAAGGATCACGAGGTCAGGAGTTCCAGACCAGCCTGACCAACATGGTGAAACCCCTTTTCCACTAAAAATACATAAATTAGCCGGGCATGGTGGTGGGCACCTGTAGTCCCAGCTACTCGGGAGGCTGAGGCAGGAGAATCGCTTGAACCCAGGAGGCGGAGGCTGCAGTGAGCCGAGATGGCACCATTGCACTCCAGCCTGGGTGACAGAGTGAGATTCTGTCTCAAAAAAAGAAAAAAAAACAAAACAAAACTATATATGAGGTTGATATTATGCTATCAAATAAATGTAAACGTATGTGAAATTCTAAAATGGTTCAACTGTCCCATTCCTGTTTTGAAGAGACTTTCTGAAGAGAGGTGAACATGTTTTCCTGCCATGGGGAGCTGGGGTTGTGTCTGTGTTCTTCCAGGAAAATGGGGTGGAAAGCCCAAGATGCCTCTGCAGCATCATCTTGAGAATGTGACATTACAGAGGGTTTGGAATCTGGGCCTTCTCTCTGCCTCCTCCCTGCCTCTCCTTCCTCACCCACAGTCTCCAGCTCTGACTCTCTGGCTTCCCAGGGTCCCCTCTCAGCAGCCTGGAAGGAAGGACATCCTCATTCCAGGGCCCAGGCCATGAGAAAGGAAGCAGTGGGCAGGGGTATGGGCTGCAGGTGCGGGCAGCTCCAGGGGCCCACTCTAGGCTTCAGGATGAGTGGCTCCCTTTGGGCAGTGGGTGCCTGCCGTTCTGGCAGGTACAGTCACTGGTGAGGCCCACCTGCTTCAGCTGCACACCATGGGGTTTTTCCTGAGACTAAAGAGGGTCCTCCGTCTCAGGTCCACCTAGGAGTGAGTGCTGAGGCCAGGACTGGTGATAAGGAAGACTGAATCCTGAGTGATGGGAGGAAGGAGGTCAGGAAAGACAGAGAAGGTCTGGCCAGGAGGGAGAACAGAGGAAACAATAGAGGCAAGTGAGAGATCAGGAGCCCCATGTCTACCAGCCAGGGAAGGCTCTGCTGTTCTGCTGATCAGAACCCTAGCTCGGGACTTTTGACTACGTGTCAGGAGTGTGAGTGAAATCGAATGAATGGGACAGACCTCCTGGGTGAGCATTGAAAATGAGGGCAAGCAGAGCGTGGTAGCTCATGCCTGTAATCCCAGCACTTGAGGATGCCAAGGTAGGAGGATCATTTGAGCCCGGGAGTCTGAGATCTGCCTGGGCAACATGGGAGACCCTTTCTCTACAAAAAATTAAAAATTAACTGGGCATGGTGGCACGTGACTGTGGTCCCAGCTACTCGGGAGGCTGAGGAGGGAGGATTGCTTGAGCCCTGGAGGTTAAGGCTGTAATCAGCCATGATCGCACGATAGCATTCTGGCCTGGGTGACAGAATGAGACCCTGTCTCAAAAAAATAAAAAACAAAAAATAGTCCTGGCATGGTAGCTCACATCTGTAATCCCAGCACTTTGGGAGGCCAAGGTGGGCGGATCACCTGAGGTCAGGAGTTCAAGACCAGTCTGGCCAACGTGGTGAAACCCCGTCTCTACTAAAAATACAAAAATTAGCTGGGCGTGGTGGCATGTGCCTGTAATCCCAGCCACTCAGGAGGCTGAGGCGGGAGAATTGCTTGAACCCGGGAGGTGGAGGTTGCAGTGAACCGAGATCGTCCACTGCATTCCAGTCTGGGCTCCAGAGTGAGACCCAGTCTCAAAAAATCAGTAAGTAAATAAATAAAAAAATAAAAAATAAAGAAAATGAGGGTGGAGGAAGAGGAGCCAGGGGAAGATTCTTTCGAGACGTGGGAGGTAGATTTGCGTGATTGCTGTCTGGGAGCTGAGCAGACAGGGAGGGAACAGAGCTGCGATGTGGCAGGGACAGGCTGCAGGCAGCGGCAGGATGGGTGCAGTGGGCCAGAAGGAAATGGGAGCGAGAAAGTGGGGCATCAGCAATATTCAGCTCCCTCCATAGCTCGATGAGAAGAGAGGGGTGGGGACAGGAGGGTAGCCGGAGGGTCCCCCAGAATCATTTTATCCGTACCCCTTTCATATTTTTTAGTGTGTTTTTGTCTTCCCTAACTAGATTGTTGGCATTTTAAGGGCACTGTTTATCTCTTCTACCTCATCTGTTTCCTCCAAACTTGGCTGATCACCAGATCACTTAAAGGAAGTTGTTTTATAAGCATTTTACCAGTTCTTGCCTTAACTCTTATTACCCCCAGAATCAGTCACAATCATTCTAGCAGGGCTTGCTAGATGCTGAACAATGGCCGTTGGCTCCACTTGATTTATATGAAGATACTGCTTTAGTTTTAAAAGTAAACTTATGTTAAACAAGGTGTAGGAAAGAGAAAGGAGAGGACTACTCGGGTGCCTGAAGGTCCGAGCAGTGAGGAACGTGAGTTCACATGCCTCGACCCTTAGGCCAAGGACACCGTTTTCCTATCTGTTTATTGAATTGGGTCACTTGCTTTAGTTATAATATATGAAGGGATAAGACTGCATTTCACTCCTCAGTTAACCAGCCCTCTGGCTGGCTTTCGATCACACATCCTGGGGTCAGATTCCAGCCCTGCCAGTCAGTGGCTGCACTGGCTAAGGCCACGTGTTGACCACTGTCTAGAGTTCTGCCAAGAGCCTTACCTGCTGGAGGCACAGGACGTGTGTCTGGTGCCTTTTAAGTAATGTGAGCGGGTTACTTAATCTCACTGTCTGTCTGTTCAGCTGAAAACTAGGGCCAGCCCTGGCTCAGCTCAGGGGGCTCTTGTGAGGATTAAATAAGAGAATCCGTGGAAGATGCTTACAGTAGTACCAGACACTCAGGAAGTGCTGAATACATCAGAATGGTTTTTACTATTACTGACATCTTTCATTGTTTGTGACTTACCCTTACATTACAGTTAGTCATTTCACGGGCGTGTACTAACCAAAGGGGCCCCTCCCCATTCTTTAAGAGGGCTGGAGTTTAAAATCCAGGCATTGTGAGTCTGCATGGAGGACCCATGTGAGAGCTGTGTACTCCTGGGACTTCAGCGGGTGCTGGGGTTCTCAGGTTGGTGTATTCAGTCACATAATTCCATGGTGGGGCCCCTTGGAGGAAGAGGCTAACGTTGGCCAGAGGCAGGTGTGATGGTTGGTCTGGCCTGTGTGCACTGAGCACCTTCTGTATACGAGTTCCCCTGCTTGCTTCTAGACAGAAGAAAACGATGGTAGTTGGTCATATTTGAACAGTGCCTTTTATAGATTACAGACACCATCTTATTGAAGACGGATAAAAAATGCTGGGATGTATGTTATTTTTGCCGTTTCATAGGTGAAAAAACTCAGGCACAGACTTCTAAATAGTTACAGCTCTTAGGAAAAGGCTTCTTCAGCATTGCGGGAGAAATGATGTATTTGCACAAGGCAAGTAGTTTACCCTGTAAGGTGGCACGTGCTTTAGAGGCACCTGAATACTACACAGTGTTTTATGCCATTTTTCTTACAAAGGAACATAGCTTTGTCTTCCTGGGGGTGTTTATCAAGCCACATCTATGTAGCTGATGCTCTTGAAGCGTTTCCCATATTCCCTCATTTACGACAGCCTAGAACCCGGAGTTAATTACTAGTCCCATTTCGTGGTTGAGGAATCTGAAGCTCTGAGAGTTTGAACTTCTTGCCTAAAGTCACGTGGTGAGGAAGTGGCCGAAGTGGCCTGGACCCCAGGCATCTGGCTCTGGTCTTTCCGGTAGTGCCTCTTCAGTGGGTACCCCTTAAATTCTCAGGGGCACGTGCTTTCTCCTCCTTTTTTACTTTTTTTTTGAGAGCAAAACCACGTTATCCTAACTACCAAGCATGACCCACAAAAGCTCTTATCTCTCCTCCAACAAAAGCCATTCCCTCCCTGGTGGATGAGGTCGCCCGGCATTTTGCAGGGCATTTTTCAGGGTAGGTGCGAGCTCAGGGAAGCGAGGTAGATAAGCCAGTGGGTGGCTTGTGTTACTGCCTCCCTGATGGTTTGCTTTTAATTCAAGCCGATTCATTTATCTGAGACGAAAAAGGGAGAAGCTGATGCACACACATTGAAAAGCAGGGAATGGGGCTGGAGAATGAAGCTGTGACTATTTGGAATAGGATCCTGGAGATGGCTAGTGCTGATAGAATAAGTGTCCAGGGAGCAGGGGAAGGTGTGTGCACTGATGACAGGAGCTTCAGCATCTGCCCTTCCTTGCTTCAGGGGCTGAAGGGGAGGCGATCACAGGGCTGAGTGAGGGCTCCCCATCCTCCCCCTCCCTCCGGCTCCACCAATATAACCCCAAGGGGGGATCACAGGCTGAATGAGGGCTCCCCATCTTCCCCCTCCCTCCCACTCCACCGGTGTAACCCCGAGGGGGGATCACAGGCTCAATGATGGCTCCCCATCTTCCCCCTCCCTCCCACTCCACCGGTGTAACCCCGAGGGGGGATCACAGGCTGAATGAGGGCTTCCCATCCTCTCTCCTCCCTCCTGCTCCATGTGCATAACCCTCAGCTGATTTACAGACTGTGGTACCTGCTCATCTGCTTCAATTCCAGAACTGGAACTGCAGGGATGGCGTTTTTGACATCCCTGTGTTTTAATTACAAAGGGGCCTCTTGAGACCTTATGAGAAATACTGCCAACCTAGCCCTTTAAAAATTTCGGAGTGTTGGATTCTGTATCAGTGTGGCTGTAAAATTGTACTATAGTTGGGTAAGTTGTTTCCTTTGGGGGAAACGAGGTGAAGGGTATGAAGGCTCTCTCTGTGTCATTTCTTTTTTTTTTTTTTTTTTTTGAGACGGAGTTTCGCTCTCGTTACCCAGGCTGGAGTGCAATGGCGCGATCTCGGCTCACCGCAACCTCCGCTTCCTGGGTTCAGGCAATTCTCCTGCCTCAGCCTCCTGAGTAGCTGGGATTACAGGCACGCACCACCATGCCCAGCTAATTTTTTGTATTTTTAGTAGAGACGGGGTTTCACCTTGTTGACCAGGATGGTCTCGATCCCTTGACCTCGTGATCCACCCGCCTCAGCCTCCCAAAGTGCCGGGATTACAGGCGTGAGCCACTGTGCCCGGCCTCTCTGTGTCATTTCTTATAACTACATGTGAGTCAGCTGACCACAGTGGCTCACGTCTGTAATCCCAGCACTTTGGGAGGCCGAGGCGGGCGGATCACGAGGTCAAGAGATCAAGATCATCCTGGCCAACATCGTGAAACCCTGTCTGTACTAAAAATACAAAAAAAAAAAAAATTAGGCAGGCATGGTGGCATACACCTGTGGTCCCAGCTGTTCGGGAGCCCGAGGCAGAAGAATCGCTTGAACCCAGGAGGCAGAGGTTGCAGTGAGCCAAGATTGCGCCACTGCACTCCAGCCTGGCAACACAGCAAGACTCTGTCTCAAAAAAAAAAAAAAAAAAAAAAATCAAAAAACAACTGCATGTGAGTCTACAGTGAGTTTTAAAAAGCTCCAGTCTGGGCAGCATAGTGAGACCTCATCTCTACACATGATAATAATAATAAAAAATATTAGCCAGGTGTGGTGGCGCACGCCTGTGGTCCTAGCTGCTTGGGAGGATGAGGTGGGAGGATGGCTTGAGCCCAGGAGGTCAGGACTGCAGTGAGCTGTGATTTCGCTACTGCACTCCAGCCTGGGCGCCAGCGCAAGGCCCCGTCTCAACAAAAGAGAAAGGATAAAAGAAAAAAAATTTTAAAAGTAGAGTCATTTAAATACGACAAACTCCAAAGCGGTCTTCTATTTGAAGTTTTAGGGAGCAGCTTATGCACTTTGTGTCTCACACTTTGCTAATATCCAAAACGCAGAAAAATAGGGAACCTCTTGAGGCAGGAGGGGAGTGAAGCACCAATTCTTGCTGCAGCATGGTGAACCTTGACGACATGACGCCAAGTGAAAGCAGCCAGACACGCAAGACCGCATCTTACGTGATTCCGTTTATAGGGAATGTCCCGAATAAAGAGACAGAAAGTAGATTCATGGTGGCCAGGGTTTGGGAGTAGCAGGTGTAGGAGGGAGTAGCGGGGGTAGGAGGGAGTAGCAGGAGTAGCGGGGGTAGGAGGCACTAGCAGGGGTAGGAGGGACCAGGGAGTGACTGTAAGTGGGTAGCAAGTTTCTTTTTTGGCTGATGTTCTAAAATTAGATTGTTGCAATGGTTGTAAAGCTCTGTGAGTGTACTAAAAGTCATTGAGTTATACACCTTTTTTTTTTGAGACGGAGTTTCGCTCTCGTTACCCAGGCTGGAGTGCAATGGCGCGATCTCGGCTCACCGCAACCTCCGCCTCCTGGGTTCAGGCAATTCTCCTGCCTCAGCCTCCTGAGTAGCTGGGAGTACAGGCACGCGCCACCATGCCCAGCTAATTTTTTGTAGTTTTAGTAGATACGGGGTTTCACCTTGTTGACCAGGATGGTCTTGATCTCTTGACCTCGTGATCCACCCGCCTCGGCCTCCCAAAGGAGTTATACCCTTTAAATGGGTTATGTGAATTATATCTCAATAAAACTGTTAAAAAAAAAAAAGTAGGGACTTTTGACATTTTTTTTTTTTTTTTCTGAGATAGAATCTCACTCTGTTGCCAGTCTGGATTGTAGTGGCACGACCTCAGCTCACTGCAACCTCTACCTCCCAAGTTCAAGGGATTCCCTCGCCTCAGCCTCCTGAGTAGCTGAGACTACAGGTGCACACTGCTATGCCCAGCTCATTTTTTGTATTTTAGTGGAGATGGGGTTTCACCATGTTAGCCAGGCTGGTCTCGAACTCCTGACCTTCTAATCCACCCACCTCAGCCTCTCAAAGTGCTGGGAGTATAGGCAGGAGCCACCGCACCCGGCCGCCTGTGTTTTTATAAATGAAGAAATGGAGGTTCTTAAAGGCTATAAACCACAGTGAGGCCGTGCTGCAGCAAAACCTAGATGTGGGGGCTCCTTGACCTGCAAGCCCATTCTCTTCTCACTGCTGGTATAGCCGGGCTGCCACAGCTGCCCTCTTGCAGGGGCTGACAGCTCAGGGAGGTCACCAGAGGAAAGGCCTGTGAGTTCTGTGCAAGTCATTTTCAGGCTTGTGTCTTCATTGGGGACCCTGCTCCCTCCGGAAGTGAGTATGACATTCCGTCCTGTTCCCTTGGAGCGGCTCTTCCCAGGAGAGCTTCAGTGGAAAGAGAACTGTGGGAAAACATGTGGAAGCTTCTCGTGGACACGTTGTTGAGTGTCATGAAGTGCTCAGCTGTGTCCGGGTCCTGAGTTTTCCAAGGGTTTATAACCCCCAGAGCTGATTTTGGATGTGGAAGGAAGCCATGGGATTATAGCCAGGGACTGTGATATTTTTTGTAAGTGATGATGCTGTTGTGTAGTAAACAGGCCCTTTGTGGTAAAATGGGCAGGAGTGAATGGAGGTGGAGGGAGAAGTTTTGGGAGAAGATTTGCACTCGGTTAGTGATGCTCAAGGTGGTTCAAGGCAGATTCAGTAGCTCCTGAGTTGCTGAGTAGAAACACAGATTACTGGGTCCCAGTCTGGACCCGCAGCATCAGAATCTCTGGGGTAAGGTCTGGGAACCTGTTTTATTTTTATTTTTTTTTTGAAATAGAGTCTTGCTGTGTTGCTGAGGCTGATCTTGAACTCCTGGGATCTAGCAATCCTCCTGCCTCAGTCTCCCAAAGTGCTGGGATTATAGGCATGAGCCACCGCACCTGGCCAGAACCTGTGTTTTCGTGAACACTTGTGACATTATTGTGCACCCTGAAGTCTGAGGAGTCTAGCATCAGGTGATCTGCCGACATAGCATTGGGGTGTAGGGTCAAGGGTGCTGTCAGGTGATCTGCCGACACAGCATTGGGGTGTAGGGTCAAGGGTGCTGTCACCAGCCTGAAGTTGTCCTTGCCTGTCACCCTCCTCACTTTGTCTAAGGGTGCGTGGGGCAGAGACAGAAAGTAGATTATTGGTTGCCAGGGGCTGGGAGCTGCAGGCTATGGGGGAATGGGGAGTGACTGCAGGTGTGTACACACTTTCTTTTCTGGTGATGTTCTAAAACTAGGTTGTGGTGATGGCTGCAGGGCTTTAGATGGCTTGCTTGAACCCTGCAGTCGTCATCAGTGCCTTGGCCTAAGTTGAAGAGGAGAAAGTCTTACGAAGGAAATGAGATTTTCTTCCCCCCCCCCCCCCCCCGCCTTTTTTTTTTTTTTTTTTTTTTTGAGACACAGTCTTGCTCTGTTGCCCTGGCTGGAGTGCAGTGGCATGATCTCAGCTTACTGCAACCTCCGCCTCCTGGGTTCAAGCAATTCGCCTGCCTCAGCCTCCCAAGTAGCTGGGTTTACAGGCGCTTGCCACCTTGCCCAGTCAACTTTTGTATTTTTAGTAGAGACGAAGTTTCATCATGCTGAACTCCTGGCCTCAAGTGAGCTTTTGCCACCAGATATTAAAATGTTTCAAATAGCTCCTCTATTTAGTACTGATTGAGATGAATGGAGCAAAATAGCCCAGGAACAGAACCTGGTATTGTCTCTCTGTAAGGTATGCGTGAATTTAAAATATTATTAGATATATCTAATAATAACATTAAAGTATTTTAAAAAGTCATCATAAATCGAGAGAAGGAAAGGATTATTCAGTAGCTATGAGCATGTGGGTCTTAGTGTCACTAGTACTTATCCCTCTTCGTAGGAGGGATTTGTTTTTTCAGTCTTAAAGGAAGTAGATATGTTGAACACATCAGGCTTCCTTATTTACATTGGCTAGAGAGCCTAACTCTAAATTTAGCCAGTGTATAAGACTAAATGTCATATATTTATCTATAGAAACACACACATATGTACATACACACTTGCATCCACATATACATACTCATATTTTACATACACATATACACACACACGTACATATATGCACATACATACATGCCTCATTCCTGATTTTCCGTTATTTTTGTTCCACTTTATCTTGTATTAATCTTTCTGGTTTGTCAAATTTTCTTGTATTTTAAGTATCTCTATAAACTACCTTAAAACTTCTTGCGGGAAGAAAGTAGACTATAAAGAAAGAAATAGAATAAGGTATAATATATGGAAAAAAGACTGCAAAATATACCCAAATTTGAATAGGTTGATTTTGGGGTAATGGTAATAATGGGATTAATAACTTCCCCTAAAGTTTTCTGTATTTTTGAAATGTTCAACTCAAAGAATCATATCATTAGAAAAAAATTATTATTTCCACTCATTCCCCTTGCTGGCCAGTGAAAGGAATGCATTTCCATAAGGGAGGGTCTGGCAGGGCAGTGTTGAGGGGAGGGTCTTTGCCGCAGGAAAAGCTGGTCCGGTTCCCAGGAGAGCGCCTCCTTTGCTGCTTGACCTGATTGCAAGTGGAATCCGGAAGGAAACATTCCATCACTTATTTAGAGCGTTCATTTGGCTTTTTCCTGATCTAGGCATTTAGTCCCTGGTCGGTTTACATTCTAGTCAGGGGTTAGACAGTAAATGAGTGAAACTGATTCAGAAACAATGCAACCCTGGGATGGTGACATAGCGCCAGGGAGAAGGATGAAGAGATGTCTAAGTCAAGAGCAAGGGGAATGGGTTTCCAGAGAGGGGAGCTGCTTGTGCACAGGCTTGGAGTTGCCCCGGAGTTGGGCAGGTCAAAGTGAAGAATGGCTGGGGTGGCCGTTGCAGGTGAGCTGGTCAGGGAAAGCGAGTACCTGGGAGAAATCAGCTAGGACCAGATCTGATGGAACCAAGGGAAAGAGTTTGAATTGTACTCTAAGGACGGTAGACAGCTACTGAAGGATTTAATAAGGGGAATGGCAGTGTCTGATTAAAGGTTTAAGATCCTTCTACCTGCCTCTGAAGGGTGATTTGTAGGAGGACAAGACATGCAGCCAGGGGGGTGGGTAGGGAGATCCTGCCCAAACTGATTGCTACACAGTGATATTTGTGTGGTTTTCTCCCCCCACCCCCCTTTTTTTTTTGATGTTGATGGGGGGACATAAAACTTAAGAAAAATTGGAATTATTTCGTCAAGTTTTCTATGTTAGCATTTTACAGATGGAATAAGCTTGCATTTAAAGTGGACATCACTTTTGTTTTAATTATATAACATTATCCATATTACAGATACCAGGTATGCGTGTACCCATTTAATTACATACTCTGATATTTACGAAAAGATAAATTTTGTCAAAAGAAAATTCATCTTAGATGACCATATATATATATATATATATATTTTTTTTTTTTTTTTTTTTTTTTTTTTTTTTTTTTTTTT